>NC_056726.1:758159468-758181968 GCF_019279795.1 Protopterus annectens | reverse complement strand
GTCTGTCATAATTTTCTAACTTCAATCTTTAACTATCTGCCACCAGTTTTCCAGAAAACCACAATTTTATGAAAAATAGACCAAAAATATGAGGCAAAAATCTGGACATTCTGTGAAAATCTGTACAGTTGAGAGGTTTGATGGGCATCCTGAGGTAATGTAGTAATTGTCTCATGTATAGTCACACCCGCTTAATTCTGAAACAAACAGAATGTGAGAGATGTACTTACACTATAAAAATTGAGACATGACTCTCATGTACTGACACATTAAATGACAAATAGCTTGTCAGCATATGCACATAATTTCCCTGAATAAATAAAGTCTTAACACATAAACTCACATATGCAGAGGTACTCACAAGTAGTTTATCAAAACCTCAGAGGCCACCTTTACAGTGCCCTAAGAAACTACATGCAAACAAAACCAAGTCAACATCAACCACTACACAGAAAAATACACAACACAGTCTTTTCACAAGCAAGCCCCTAAGGCGAAACACCACACATTGAAAAATCTTGGTCATAGGAGACTCCACCGTGAGACACACAGATGCCCCCCTCACCAGGTTGTATGCAGCCAGTTGTCTGTCAGGAGCCAGGATTTGCCAGATCATGCAGGCACTCAGGTCATTCAACCACAAATACCAGTATGACTCAACTGTAGTCCATGTGGGTGTGAATGACCTTTGATGTGCCTCCATGGACTATATGAAGAGAGATATGATGGACCTTTCTGAATACGTGTTGCAGGCTGGTATGAGCCTTACATTGAGCACAATTCTATCCTCACCAAGAATTATACCACAATACAAACAGAAAATGACTGACTTCAACAATTGGCTTAGCTACTGGTGTCATTCCAAAGGGATCCATTTTTTGTCATTCTGGGATGACATGATCAATATACCATACTGCTTTACCAGAGATGGTCTGCACCAGTTACTGCTATGCTTTCAAATACTGGCCAAGGAATTAGCTAGCCCATAGTGCCTTTTTAGGAAGTGCCAAACTAACACACCTACCAACAAATACATTATTCTACTGCCAAGCTGAAGGTACTACTGCTTAACAAGAAACTGCACTCCCTGGAAGCTCTCTTCGCCTTGGGGAATGCTGATGTCTGTTCAGTTATGGAGACATATTTTAAGGCTGCAGAATGCACCTCAGCAGTGCAAGACTACAATGCCTATCGTACATTCAGACCACCATCTGAAAAGGAAAAAAATGAAAGGAGGAGATATTTACATTTACATAAAAAAATCATAACTTTAGATTGGTCAAGCAGGATGACTCATTTGAGCTATTCCTAGTCTAGCTGACCATAGGCAAAATCCCCCACCATAACATTACTAGCGACAGGTCCCCAACCATGTACCATGAAAACCACTCCACATACCTGAAGTTAATAGAATAACTTACCATTCACTACTCATGGGTGATTTTAAAACACAGATGACCACTAACATGCAGGCTTATAGATTCCTGGACTTTGTCAGTGCAAATACTTTGAAATAGCTAGTCTGCACTCCCACTAGGGGCTCAAATATCATTGACATAGTAGTCACAAACATGGGGGAGCATTATAGTCCCCCAGCGAAATGTCCTCATTGGCAAGATCAGATCATAAGTCAGTCTCCTTTGAAATAAATGTAATGGTAGCACCCCCATCAAACTCCAAACCCAAATAATTTTTTTTCAAGGCAAATTACCTTCTATTAAGTGATAGCAAGGCTAATTTTAAAGATCCCACTAATCCTGAAAACACTGAGGCCTAGGCAGAAGTATATATGAATGCCCTGTACAACTGCTTAAACATCTACTTAGAAACTGCAGTACCTGACTCAACTAAATCCTAGTCTAGACAGAAAAACAAGATAGCCTGGTGGACCTCTGGCGTAAATAGACTATGCAACAGAAAGAAGAAATTCCTGTCTAGAAGCAAGTGGGAGGGTGTACAACAGATAAAAAAAGCTGTCATTAGTCTCAATACACAAATTGGGGAACTAGTCAAGTCTTCAAAAGCTGAATAGGAGACTAAAATAGTCTCCCAGGCAAAGGATAACCACAAAGCATTTTTAGTTATGTCTGAAATTTTAGGGAAATACTCAGCAGTGTGCTGAGATGGCTGTAGATGGCACTACCTATACTCAGCCACAAAAAATAGAAAACCTGTTGGCAGACAAATTCAGCTCACATTTCACCCCCTCATCACCTCCATTCACTCCCCATAAAATACTCCCTATCATTCCTTTGCCTGTTATCACAAAAGAATAGGTTGTCACTGCACTCTCTAAAGACAGAAATATAGTATCAATGGGCCCTAATGGAATCTTATGATGCCTATTAAATAGCTTAAAACATGACCTAGCAGACCTACTCAGATCTCTATTTAACATTGTGGTCATATCTCTGAACTGCTCATTAACATCTTGGTAAAGTACTGAACTGGGCTTAGCTAATACTTGAGGATTTAAAAAAATATGATTTATACATTAAAGAATGCTATGTACATATTATTCCATTGGCTGTATGAATACAATATTGTAATATAATGTTTTCTCTAGCTGGGGTAAAACCAGTGATATTACAACTTGACAAATTAGTTTTGAACTTATTACAATGTATTCTGTACAGTATGTATTTACACAGACTGTTTGCTATTCATTCAGTTCAATCTAGTAGGTACCCTGGACCCATTTTTTTCTCTACACATATTCATTGCTAGACATTAATTTCATTTGTACTGAATTCATCTGCATTTGTACATACAAAGACTATAAAGTACATTTAGTCTAATCTTACAAATTTAATAACATTAATATTAAGCAAAATCTTGGAAAATGTTTATGTCTCTTTAGAAATACCTAGTGGAATTGGCACCAAAGGCATATGTCCTGCTATTTTAAACTACATACTCGGCAATTAAAAACATTCATGCTTTTTTATACCAACATTGTTTTGCCAAAATCATATTAAAAATAGTGACCATTTTTGCTATTAGAAACATTTATGCATTTTGCATATCTTTATTCTCTCTTGTATAGCTTTAATAAAGCAATTTTAAACCCATATCTTGTATAGCTTTGCAGTTTAACATGTTGCAAATACAATTTAATAAAACAATACAGTCATAACTAGCATAAAATATCTTGGACATTCAGATTTAATCTGTTTACCAGTGTTTCTAATGCACTAATGCCTGTTTTTTCCTTCCCCCCAAAAGAGTATTGTCAAGAAGGAATTAAATATTAGTTCTTCTTGTAGCTTTATTTTTAGACCCTTGTGCAGTACTGCTTATACAATCAGTGTAAAACTGAGAAAGTGCCCCTCCCCCTGTAGTATACTGCAGTATTGTTTATTTGCTTTAGAATGTACACCAGCCCAATACTTTGGCCACACATCTGCTCCACTAGGCTACCAAACTATAGACCCCTGTCTGATTTAATCATTTTTATAAAGCTTTTGCTGTTTATTACCACTAGTAGGTATTTACACCCTTCTGCACAATTGATTTGAACTGTATGTATACTATAGCCCATTTTCTGGCTGTACTTGATGCAACTGAGGTTTTTTGTTTTTTAACATTTACTTGCAAACAGATTATCAGTGACATCTATACACAATTGTGACATTTTATTACAATTGCCAAATAGTGTTGCCTGTAAACATTTTAACAATTATGTTTTAATAACAATAACATTTTAGAAAAACTCAAGCTACTTGTCTGGCAATCAGTCTTGTTTATCTTATCTTTCCAACATTTCCTGTAACTATTCATCTAGTCTAGGAAGGTCTGAGCTCACATTTTATACTATATAAACTATAGTTAATTCTTTTGGCATTTTTCTTTTAATTTGATTGTGATTTGTATAACTATGCATTTATACTACATAAACAGACATCATTTTATAATTAGCTTACATGGATTTCAGTATTTATTTATTTATTTATTTAACTGCCCTGCCATTAATTTTAAAAAGACTGTTTGACTAATACCATCTGTGATTTTATTTCTATTTAAAATTCAGAAATTTACCTGTTTGGTGTGGTGTTACTATACAATTATAAAAAAAATTGTAAAAAACAAATAGATATTAGCTTAACTAACACATGTTTATATTTACATTATTTATATTTGCTGTTGTCTGCCTGTTATTCTTGTGCATTGTAACAGATATATTTTAGATGAAAAGAAAATACATGCATGTCTGTCTTGTATCTTTATATCTTTATACAAGCATTTCAGTCTTGTGACTTTAAATCTTTATTCTTATTAACTATTTTTATTTATTTTTTATACACTAAAACTGTTGTGTACCTTTTGACTATGCTATTAGAATGGTCTATTTTACTGTACTACTGATAAATGTAATGCTTTAACTGAATGAAAGTAAAACATTTGAGAATGATTTGTCTAGACATTAGATTTTACCATCCTAGCATTTATGCTTAACCATTTTCAAAACACAAACATATTATAAAATATATTTGTTTTGCACATATTAGCTGTGTATGCAGGAAGTCCCCAGTCTCTGTCAGTTCAGCTAATTTATTTCCTTTAAACTGCAACTGCTGTTGAAGAGTTTCCTGTAATGTTGCATGGTCTTTCTGACATTCTTTAGTAAGCTGTTCTGCTGAATTTGAAACTCCTATGCACTTTTGAAAAGATGTATGTATAACTTGTCTAATCTTCCTGAACTCATTGTGTCTGTCTTTTAGAAGTTTATTACATTCTTTTGTAACAAAATGTACTAGAGGTTCTATCAGTAACTGATTTGACTGTTGTTGCAACTCTGAAATAAACCTTTTACATCTGGTGACAGAACATAACTGTCTAACATCTGAATATAATGTCAGCATATTAACTTTTCTTGGTTCTTTACCATTAAAATTATTGTTTGTACAGTCTAACCTTTGAATAGTGGCATGCACTGTATTTTTATGACATTGTACACACAATAAACATTTTTGTATACTACACATGATTTTGTTCCAGATACCAGTCAGATATTGTAATCCATTTGCATAATGCCTTACTATTAACTTGCAATCCATTTGCATAATGCCTTACTATTAACTTGCAATCCATTTGCATAATGCCTTACTATTAACTTGCCCTAATAAGGTTTTACATTTGCTAATATACAGTATATACATTTCATTCTATTATTATTATTATTATTATTATTATTATTACCTTTATGGCATTCATACTGTATGTAACCCAGAAAAATTTTCTTACCAATCAACAGAGCGGCAGATGACCAAGCTGCTTTACTGTAGATGGTTGAAAAGTCTCTGTAGTCACTTGTGAAGTTGGTACAGCAAAACTGGCCATTTCAGTCTTACAACTTTGTATTGTACCTTTTCTGGAGAATTTATGAAACTGCTCACCTTCCTGCAATGCAGTCTCACTGGATTTAGATGTCTAATGAACTGTATTGCTACAAACTGTAGAAAACTGTAGAAATCTGAAGTACTTCACATAAATGTTAGTTACTGTGCTTTTACAGGAGTGACCTTATACAAGGCATTACCCATTCACTCCCCCTGTTTTTGGATACAAGCTAGGAACGTTCGTTAGGGTCACCATTGAAAAATGTATTTTAATTTGCATGCTCTGCTCCTATTCTGTGCTGGATCCAAAGTCTTCTTAAGACACACAGTCAGTTTACTGCTGAATCAGAGACACAGAGCTTTGCATGACTCCATCTGTAGTCTGTTTAAAGCACCAAGCTTTTCAAATTGCACACTGATAAAGAAATATATTTTGCAGCTATAAGCACAGTTACAAATAACTTATTTTATAACAAACAACACGTACTCTTTCTGTCAGATTGTAGCATATATTTACAGAGTTTTCCTTCATTACAGATATGAATGATGACTTCTACAAAATATCTCTCTCTGTCCCTTTCTCACATAACTGAATTACTACAATTGTTATATAGAATGCTAGTCACACACATAGATGATGTTATTTCCTTGGTATCTTTTATGGCCTTCTGTGGGAAGCCACATAATGTCTGTTTTTAGACTTTTCTATTTTCCTGTCAGCAGTTCTGCTGATGTGAAAATGCACAAATGCACGCAATCAGAATAACAGAATTATGAAAAGAAACGTCTGTTCTGTTCCTACTGGAAAAACATCACATATTGCTGAGTTTATAAAAAAGGATGTCTGTTAATAGATATTTGTTCTGCAAACATGAGAAGATCATATAATACTTGCTTTCCAATATTGCTTTGTTAGGCTTTTTCTTTTTGATGCTGTGAAGAGAAGCCTGTCTGTTATACATACAGCATGACTGCACATTTTACATTGCTAAACTCATACATACATATATTCAAGCAAACTTTTTATTCTATGCTTTATCTTTCAGCATATTTACAACAGAATTAATTTCAGCCTTATATTCATAATATCTAACAACCATGTACCCACTGTGGTGAGGAAATCCTTCTATGTGGCTCACCTTATAAGTAAAAGCATAACATCCAAATTTAAGGATGTCATAGCAGTGATAGCACCACTGTACTCAATGCTCATTAGACCAATAATCGAGTACAGTGCACACTTTGGCATGTATCTTGCCAGGCACCTGCAACTTTTGGAGTGTCCTCAGAGGTTTGTCACTAAAAGATAGGTGGTATAGCCAACATGTCATATGTGGACCAACTAAAAGCCCTTCACTGTATTCTGCTTCCTACTGATAACTGAGGGGTGATCTGTGCCTGACCTTCAAGGCATTCTCTGACCCAGCCATAATGGAAATGTTCCATATTTGCAAAACTAAATGCATGAGGGTTACCCGCTCCATAGATCAAAACCTGATCTCTTACATGAATAGATCATGCTGGAGATACAGATATGTGTCCCAGAGATTGCACTTCCTCTGGAATAGGCTTCCTATTCAAGTGAAGCAAAGGCCTTCCATGACCATTTTTAAGTGCAATTTGGGCCGATAGATGGGAAATCGCAAATTCACTCCTGGGGTAGTACACGTCTCTTTTGGACAGAAGCAGTCTGTAAAAATAGTCAAAACCACACTTACTGACCCTTATCTTTCCCCTAGGAACAGAAAATAAGGTAAAACATGGGTAAAATTGGCTAGGCTTGTAAGGACTCTCGATCCATTAGCCTATTTATCTCCTATGAATCTAAGAACCTTTGAACCTAATTATGCCTCTGGTTACCATTACTGTTCCCAAAATGTACACTGTAGTTATTTTTTTCTTTTTTAAATAATTCTTTTATGGGTGATAGTGTCTACAGATTTTCTGAGATAAATGTAGGCTGTGTGTATAATTAATCTGTTGTCCATGGGAGCTGTAAGGAGTTTTAGTAGGCCTAACCTTCCCTTATATGATCTGTACTAGATCATACCTAGAAGAAGAAAGTCACATCTGACTTTCTAAACACGTTTCATAGTTGTCATCTCCATAAAAGTTCCATAATGAAGAATTCCGTAAATTTTCACATTATACTTGTGACACTTGTTTTGGCATTTCATATAGTATACTGTAGATCCTCCCATGGGGATAGGGGCCATTTTGTGCTACTGCATTTACATGGTAACAAAATCTGCATATAAGTGATATTTAAAATGTGAAGGAGAGAAGCTGAATTATGTATTTTACAGCCTGTGGAAATGCCTTAGGATATGATTGGTACCATCAGAACCACTGTTCTTAATTCTGTCCAAGGCTGCTTTAATTTGATTATTAAATATGACATGGGTTACCATATAAGTGTGGTATAGTAATTGCTTTACTTGCTGGAATTCTTTCTTTGGAATTTCATTTCTTTGCTAGGATATTAGGATACTGTTCAAATGTTCATAGGTTAAGTACTAGGCTAGGTGCCTTTGTGAACTATTTTAAGCCTACCCAATTTCCCTTTTTGTGCTTGAAATAACCTATCCCATTTGGTATAGACTGGCCTTACCCAGCCTGTGGTCAATAATTATATATTATCCCTAGTGAGAATAACTGGGATCATACCACAGATAATTTGAGGAGACCCATGCATAAAGCATTCAGGAGTTGTCTCTGTCCAGTAGTACAGGGGTCAGTCTTGGGGTAAATTGTCTGTTTTCCATCCATAGATCTAAGTCATGCTTGAACATAGACAGGGATTAACTTTGTTTTATGTGGATGGGGGGGGGGGTCTGTTCCAGAGTGGTGGTATTCTCTGTGAGATATATCTGCCCCTCCAAACAATTCTGTTGATGTTGATGTTGCAGAAGTTTAGATTCCTAGACTGAATGTGTCTGTTGTCATTTGACTTGCAAATGTGCAGTAAATCCATTTGTAATGGATCAGAGTATGCCTTGAATGAAGACACAGGTCACCTCTTAGCAGTCAGTAGGATACAGAGTATAGTGACAAGGCTTCAGTTCATGTAGGAGGTATTGTTTATGCCTTGTATCCTATTAGTGAGGTACTTCTGTGGGCATTCCCGTTGTTACATGTTTCTGAAGAGATACATCCCAAAGGGGAAATTATACTCAATGACTGGCTTAATGAATGTTGAGTAAAGGTGACCATGACATCCCTATATCTAGACACAATCTGTTTGTTTATAAGCTGTGCAATATAGAAGGATTTTCTTATGACAATGGGCATTTTGGTCTAAAATGTGGTCATAGCTCCTATTAGCTCAGAGTCTTTAAGCCCATGATCATCTTACTTAGGATCGTCTGCGGATTTTGTAGATTGATAAATCTAATGAGGTACATCCTAAGGGTGGTGTTGTGCTAAATAACTGGCCAATCATTGCTGACTATAAGAAAATAATTGCATCTTTAGATCTGGATGATATTCCATTGGCAATTAGCTGTGCTAAGTAGAGACCACTCTTGTCACATGATGATTGAGAGGGAATTGTCAACCAATGATCCAAAACATTTTCATTTTGAAGTGGGGTACAGTCTATGTTGTATGCTGATAGTGTTTTTTAACCAAATGTGACAATACTATACTTTTTTGTATTTAATCTGAGCCAATTTTCAGTATAACCAATATTTACATGTGAAAGATTTTGCATAAGTTCTAGTGAAAAGTTCTAGTGAAGGGTTAGCTATCAGAAGAGGGCTTTACAATATCTACAAGTTTGTAGTACTCTGCAAAATTTGCCAGTGGTCTTGGTTTCCAGTCCGGAGATCAGAAAATTAAGTACTGAAGAGAAGGTGCCCCAATACATAGACCTGGTGGAAAACACTAATTGCCTTAATACTTTTTAATGAGGCACCTACCTGTGTGTGTGTTCTGTCTTTTAGCCAGTTTGCTTTCTACCTTACCACATAGGAATCTATTTGTAAAGCATTAAGCTTGCTTACAATGCTAAAGTGGGACATGGAGTTAAATGCCTTGGTCAAGTCAAGAAACACAGTGTGAACAGCATTACCACTGTTGACAGCCTGTGCAATCCTCTTAAAAAGGTTAACCAAATTCATTGGACAGGATGTTCTCTAAACAAAGCTAACCTGCTGTGGGTCAAGTGTATTGAGATTTTTAATATCATAGTTTATAGCAATACATTCCATGGCTTTTTAAATAAGACTTATTGTAGACAAACCAAAACAGAGACTGGAGAAAGCTGCAACACTTTATTCTGGTACCTGGAATTTGGAATTTGAAAATGTAAGAAAAAGACTGTTAATGAGAGGATATTCTGGAAGTTTAATAAGTAAGAGCTTAGATAGATTACTTAATTCCAACAGAAAAGGCAACAATTTTGGTAAAGTTTATGCTGTCAAATCTAGAGATGAAAAGATTGCTTGTGCAGACATAGATAGATTGTTTTTTGTCACTAAATTTTCCCCTTTTTCTGTGAGGTTAAAGAATATTGTTGAGTTCCTGTGGCCCATTGTTTGTAATAATGAGGAGATTGGTCACATGTTTCCAAATCATGTTTCCTTTTCTTATGGCAGGTATGCCAACTTGAAAGAAATTTTGAAATATAAAGTGAAAACTTGTGGCATGGCTGGTAGTATTATGAATCTACCTTCCGGCATGTTCAGATGTGGAACATGCAAGATTTGTTCAAAAGTAAAAAATTTATCAGGCAGTTTCATTAATGGGGTTAAATACACTGCTCACAATTTTTTTAATTGTAAATCATGTGGGGTTGTGTATTTGATTGGGTGTGATTGTGTTCCATCCAAATTTTACATTGGCCAGACTAAACGGCAGTTAAAAATTCGTGTCTTAGAACATCTAGGTGATATTCGAAATGTTAGAAATGACAGCCCGGTTTCTCAACATTTCAATTTATTCCACAATGGTAGTTCTGATTCATTATTTTTTTGTGCTCTTGCCAAGCCGGAATTTTATAATACTGGAAACTTTTTACAAAGCCTGTTAAAGTTAGAAAGCAGGTTTATTTTGAAATACAGTACTTTAAAACCTAGGGGCATGAATTTAGAAGTCAATCTTACGATATAACTTTGTATTATGTATTCAAAGTTTTTTCTAGGTGTAATTTTAGGTGTTTTGCACACAAATTTGCTATATAGTTATTTATGTACAGAATTTTGCATGTAATTTTTGCACTTTTTCATAGTGTTGTGTGTGGCATGTGTTTAAATATATACATGCTTTCACATTATGTCTCTTTAGAATTCTATGGGTCAATTAAGGTGTGTTTGTCAATTATGTCAATTACATCAATTGATGTCTTATAGTATATAAGGTGCAACAAGCATTAATGCATTTATTCCTCTGAAGGCATTCAGCCGAGGTACCAGAATAAAGTGTTGCAGCTTTCTCCAGTCTCTGTTTTGGTTTGTCTACAATCATGTGCTGTTTTGCTGTTTGGTTGGCTTTATTAAATAAGACTTAGCCTGATGAGTTTATAATTTCTGGGGTTGATGGTTTGATCTTCCTTGTAGAGTGGCATCACCACCTTGATGCACCAAACTTCAGGGACAAAACCTGTTGCTAAACATAGGTTAAGCAGTTTGAAGAGTGGCTCTGCTAGGGCATGCTTAATAATATTTATTAAACAACCAGGCAACAAATAGGTTCATAAGTTAATACCAGGCTAACTATCCTTGTGGATCATTTTAAGCCTAGCCAATAATCCTGTTTGGTGCCTAAAATTAACCTCTCATTGGTTTGTTTAGATTCACCTAGACTTTTCCAAGATCTATATTTATATATTACTTTAGTGATAATTACTAGATGAAAACATTGATTTTTTTTTTTTGGGGGGGGGGCATGCGTTGGGATAAAGCATTTAGAAGCTTCCTCTGTCCATTAGTAGTAAAGGAGGGAGAATTTCTTGTTTCCTATCCACTGTTCAAAGTTAAAATCGAATGTGGTCAGGATGAGCTTTATTTTGTGTGGCTGGAGAGTCTGTTCCATAGCAGTGGAATCCATTGCAATAAATACACCTTCTCAGTCTGTAAGAACCAAATACAGCATTAGGCTTTGGTGTGGTCCATGTAGGACATATTTTTTGGCCTCGTTTCAGTTTTACAAGATAGCTTTATGAGACTTCCTGTTGTTGCATGTGCCTTAGCAGATACATGCAAAAAGGGGAGTTATACTCAATGACAGGCCTAATGATGACTGAATAAAGTGGGACAATGGCATACCTGGATCTAGAAGCAATCCCCTTGTTTATGTGCTGCACAATATAGAAGGACTTTCTTACCACAGTGAGAACATTAGGGTCAAAGCAAGGACACAGTCCACATAAATTTCCAAATCACTAACTACTGTTGAGTTATCGATGTGGTGGTTTCTTGGAAGAATCAACTTTCTAAAGTAGATGATAATGCATTTTTGGAATTTAGCTTTATTTTATGAGTCTGGCACCAGTTACTTGTTAGAGATAAGCCTTCCTGTAGGATGGCAGAGACTTTTGGGGGTTCAATCAATGCTTCTAGGATGTTGTCATCTACAAACTTAGTTATCCAGAGCCTTTTGGTATTAGCTTTTATTTCTGAGAAGTAAATGCTAAAAAGAAAAGGTAGTATTAGCTTTTACTTCTGAGAAGTAGATGCTGAAAAGAAAAGGTACAACATACTATCTGTGAACCAGTTGGAAATACAGCAGGTGACTAAAACATCTAATCCTAGTTTATTAAACTTTTGTACTATGCCTGAATGAGGAATTGTGTCAAAAGCTTTGGCCAGATTGGGGTAGGCAGTGTGTCCCATTTTAACTTCATCCATTGCTTTAGTGACCTTTTCAAGGAATTCTTACAGGTTGAGTAAGCATGACCTGCCTTTGATGAATCCAGCTGAGATGGGTCCAGTGTTTGGAGGCTCCATGTTCCCTTATTGATTAATTCCATGACAATTTTTTCCATGGTTTTGCATATGAGGTTTGTCATATTTATGGGTCTGTAATTGTCTGGATCCATGAAAGGTCTTCCCTTATGCAGAGGAATAAATGTTTCTGTTCTCCGTTCACTTGGTACGTATGGAGGCTATTTGAACAGTGTTGTTAGATGTGTGGCTAAATTTTGCTTCATGCAATTTAAGATGTATGCAGGTATATTGTCAGGCCTCATGGAAGAAGCATGCTTGGCCTGAGAAAACATGCCCTTTTTTAATCAATGCAGGAATATGTGACTTTGAAAAGAAATTGCTGGGGTAAAATTTAGCACTGAAATTGTTTGCTAGTATATTGCCAGTGTGTATCGGGTATGAATAAGTTATACCATTTGAGTAAGTTTAGATCAATATCAGATGTTATTCCATAGTTTAACAACATAACTGAAGAAAGGTTTATAATTGTCCTTAGATTCAGATGCTAACATATGTTCATGAGCTGCTTTAATTGGCCTAATGGTGTTTTTCAAGTTTTAAGTTATATTTATGATACTATTTTTGATATAAGGGGTTTTGGATCTGCTATATACGTTAAGACTTTTTCTTTTTTCGACTGCCAACTCTATACATTTTTCTATAATCATCAAAATGAATGTATAATTCCTAAATTGTCATACACCTTGCCTGTGACATAAATAGGGCCTGCCAGAGAAACAGGTATGTATCACAGAGACTATCCCTTTCTCTGTAACAGGCTCCCTGTCCATGTGAAACAGAGTTAATACCTAAACCAATTCAAGTGTAACTTGGACAAATGGATATGGAAGAGAAAATTCATCCCTGATTTGGCACCTATGTCTCTAATGGACCCAAGCAGCCTGTAAATGTTTCATTTTCCAAGCTCCTGCATACACTTACCAAGGGTACCAGAACTTGTCAGAAACTTGGGATACATGGCTAGGCTTAAAAATGCCCCCATGGTTATTAGAATAGTACACACCTATGAACCTATTAACCTATAAGCTACCTGCTGAGTTATAATTGGTATTGATACTGCCAAGAGTGAATTTTGAAACCTTGTTTTAGAATTTCATGAGGTTAGTACTTACGAATACTTGAATTCTGAGATATTAGATGCACACTTATTTATGGTTCAGCTTAACATGGAAATAAGATTTATTTTATTTTATTTTATTTTTTATTTTACATTTGTTGACCGGGCTAGTCTATCTGGATATATGTCCATTTTCAGTAGAGGCCCGGGGAGAAAAGCTTCATTAGTTATTACAAGTTTAAACAGAAATACTAAACAAAGTACTACATTAGCCTAGAATCCCCTTAAGTACCCATTTCCCTATAAGTCCCTTCTGACTCAGTTACACAGCAAACTTTTTCACTTTTTCTAGCATGTCGAAGGGTCAGTTGCTAGCGTCCTCTCCTGTTCAGCTGGTGAATCTGGGCATCTTGAGGCAATGTTACAATTGCCTCATGTACACAGACAACCCACTCCTTCTCCCACAAAACACAAATACATGTGAGAGATGCAACTATATAGCCAAACTGGAGGCTGAGCTCTCTCAACTCAGGACTGGCAAGACCAGACAGGAGGAGAAGGAAACCACGCACACCACAAACCCAGTTTCACATAGAACTATCACAACTGCAAAACAAACACATAAACACACAAAGACATACTCGGAGGCACTGATCAAAAATCTACCAAAACTACAGAGGCCTCCAAAGCAGACACCCAAGCAACTGCCACCTCAAGACATAAGACATGCAACACATAGTTCTCAAAGTCAGTGTGCTAAACAGTCACAGCCCTTTTGACATTTGATTACTGGGAAAGTCCAACTGGCTAGAAGCCCATTTTCACCAGAGGCCCAGGGAGAAAAGCTCCAAATTATTACGGAACAATTTAAGAACAATTATTATACAATCTTCAAAAATAAAACAAGCCATCTGCAGTTCAAATAATTATAACAAATTAGACGTAATATACAAATATTGGATAAGAATTGATACAGGGTACATGACCATCATTTAAAATTTAGAGAAATTTTAGACAGTTTGTAGAGAAATTAAAGGTAAGTTAGTCTAATACAAACAGGAACTGCAATATGAAGTGAGGTAAAATCAGGATTATAGAGTATATTTAGACAGAAAGTCAGGTAAAAGAATTAGATAGCAGTAAATAAGTAAATGAAAAAGAGAGAGTAAGGAGATACAAGGAATGACAAATGGCAAGTGTAGTTTTAATTGCATCAATGAGAAAGTTTTTGGCTTTGTAAACCATCCCTAGTTTTTTTTTCCAAAATGCTTTTATTCATTTTATAACTTAACAATATAGCCTAGTTTTGAAGAGTTTTTCTTATGCAATTTTGTAGATGTAGGTCAAATGTAAGATTATTATCTACTATCAGGGAGAAAAGCTCCAAATTATTACGGAACAATTTAAGAACAATAATTATACAATCTTCAAAAATAAAACAAGCCATCTGCAGTTCAAATAATTATAACAAATTAGACGTAATATCTGTCTAAATATACTCTATAATCATGTATCCTATGAAAATTGTTTCCTGTGAAATCACCATTAATAGTTTGCTAAGAGAACTGTATTATCAAGAGAGAGGACTTTTTCACAAGAGAGGGATTTGGGGGGAAAAAGTAGTAGTTTGGTCTTTTTTAGGTTGAGCATGAGTTGTTAGTTACAAAACTATGTTTCAGTGGATGTTAAAGCTTCCTGAGTAATATTTTGGAGGTGTACCATGTTGTTAGATGTGCAAATGAGAGTGGAATCATATACGTATTATATTAGAGTAGCCTGTTGTGTGGCTGTATAGTGGGTGTTGGTGAAAATGTTAAAGAGGAAGGGACCAAGGACAGAGCCATGTGGTGCATCAGTGGTGACTGGGAGGTAAGGAGAGAGTGTGGAGTGCCATTTTACTTACCGATACCTACTAGGTAGGTAGTATTTGAAGCACAGAAGGGTGGGCTGAGAGATCTATAGTAGTGAGGACATCTGAGGTATAAGTTTGCTGTAAGAAACTGTGTTGAAGGTTTTAGACAAGTCTAGAAATAAGGAAGAAACAAGTTAGCCATTATTTCTAGTTTTATTGACAGTATCTATATAAGTTATAAGTACAGTGCTAGTACTATGGGAAGGACAGAAGCCATGCTGTGTAAGGGATAGGAGTTCTTCCTGCAAGAGATGGTCTAACAATTGTTTTTGAATACATTTTTCAAGTATTTTGCGAGGGGAGATGAGATTGCTATAGATGTAAAGTTATTAATGTGTGCTGAATTTTCTCCTTTGTACAGAGGGTTAATGTCTGACTTTTTCCATAGAAGTGGAATGTGGGATTCCTGGCTTGACCTGTTTATAAAGATTGAGACAGGATAGGCAATGCTATTGGCTGCTATTTTAGGTACTCGCTTGGAAGCTCATTAGCTGAACAAAGAGCATGGTTTAATTTTGTTTAATAGTAGTGTTATATAGGATGTGGGCACTGGTTTGAAGGTGAAAGTGGATATGGTGATATGTGGCTGTTGGGCAGAGTTCACATTAGATGTTGAGGAATCCTTGGTTAGAGATGCTATACTATATAAAATAAGAATTTATCTGTATTGCAGTTTCGAGTGGTGAGTTATCTGAAGAGGGGTTTGGGCTGAATTTTTCACTAGAATGTACGATTTCTTTAATGGGCGCCTAACATTTTTTAGGATTGTGTTTAGTATTATCCTAAAAGTTGTTATAGTATAACTTTTTGTCTTTATTTGCTTTTTAGTCCAATTGCGAAGCATTCTAATGTTTACAAGATATTGAGGTGTTTCATATTTTTGCCATTCTGATTGTATTCTACATTGGAGCTAAAGATTTTATTAATGGATTGTTGAAGTCTGCAAATATGATGAAGCTCTTGTTTATAGGCAGTTCATTAAGTACATGTTGGAATCTTACATGCTTGTTTAGGGACAGGGTGGATATCCTGTAATAGGTTATAAGTTGAATGTTTGTCCTGTTAGGGTGATCTGAAGTTCTAGGAGTTTTGTTTGTCAGTCTATGGGAATCTGCTTAGATGTGATATGGTTATTAACAAATATGGAGACACTGCCATATTTAAACTATTATTTATTTGTTGGTATTTGTTTACTAAGAAAGTCTGACTAGGCAAAGACCCATTTCTTATGGCAGCGCAGGGAGGGAAACTTCAACATACATAATTATGCAAAGTAAACAAAAAGGAAGGTGCTTTAAGACACAGTACTCTTTTTGAAGAGTATGAAGAATGAACACATTGAAGTTATACAATACATTTATAAGTAGGAGTGCTAGTTACAAGCAATAAAGACTTATTTATACAATTGTGAGTTATCTGAGTGATACAGTTTGTACACCCAGAGAGAAGTAGAAGAGTTCTCTATAATTTGATTGAAAAGGTCAACGATATTATTCATATGTTAAAATTATAATGGAAGCTATGTGAAATATATAGACAAAATGCAGATTTAAATGAATTAGAATGTCCAGAGATGTAAACAGAGAGGTGTGGCAAATACATGAAAAAGTAGAGTAGCTGGTAGAGATGATGAAGTGAACTGGAGGCAGAGTACACTCAAATAGAATCCTAAGAGATGTAATCTATGAGATGGTATTTAATATTTTTATTTTATGACATGCTCTATCCTCGGTTTAGGCAGATACATGACATGCTGTTTCAGCTGGGATTTAAAGGACTTTAAAGAGTTGAGTAGTCTCAAGATAGTTGGGGTAGAATTCCATGTTTTAATACATGGAGTACAGTGAATCACCTGCAGTGGTTTTAGTTGTGGTACTTAATGTGGAACTCAATGTTCATAAATGCAGTTGTGGCAAATAGAGATGTTGGTAGTAAGTAGGCTATGGCTATATTGATTCTGGCCTTATGTATGAGGAAGAGTTTTACCCTATATAGGGTTCCTAATTTTTGATGTGTTCTTTTTATTACCTGTTGAAAATGATAGGTGTGACCATAGAAGATTAGATGAAATTTTACTAAAAGCTTAGTATGTGAAACCACTTACATTTGTATGTGGTTGGATGATGATGTTATGAAAAGATTTTCTTTGGTTAGACAGGTGTTTAGGAGTGAAAAGCATTAATTTGGTCTTCTTAGGGTTTAGGAGGAGGCTGGATTTATCCAGCCAAGATTCTAGGGATGAAAAAGACTGCTGAGTATCTGTCCAGACACATGCAACAACTGGGAATGCCCACAGAGACACCTTACTAAAAGGATACAAGGACTAAACAACATGTCCTACATGGACCAAATCAATGGCCTTTCATTATACGTATCCTATAGACTGCTAAGACATGATCTGTGCCTGGTATACAAGAAACACACTTCAGTACTGATGGATTTACTGGATATCAGCAAGCCAATGGCATCATAGTCAGTCTAGGGATCTAAACCTGTTCTACAACATCAACAGAATTATTTGGAGGGGCAGGTATATCTCACAGAGGATACCCCTGCTATGGAACAGACTCCCCATCCATATAAAACTAAGTTCATCCCTGTCCATATTCAAGTGTAACTTAGAGTTATGGATGGGAAACAGAAAATGTACCCCAAGATTGACCTTGTACTACTAACAGACAGACACAGCTCCTAAATGCTTTATCCCATGCATGGCTCCCCTTCAATTATCTATGGTATTATCCCAATTATTATTATTAGTGGTAATATATAATTATCAACCATAGGATGGGTAAGGCCAATGTATAACCAAATGGGATATATTATTTTAAGCACAAAAAGGGAAACTGATGATGCTTAAAATGGCCCACAAGGGCAGCAACTAGCCTGGTACTTACCTGTGAACCTAGGCATAAGTCCTTAAAGTAGGGGTAGGGTCTTGGCTGCACAAATAAGAGTTGAGTCATCAGCATATTGTACTATGGATGTATGTTTGGAGGCAGGGAGTGTAGTTGACTGATAAATATATTGAAACAGTAGGGGGCCAAGAACTGATCATTGGGGAACCCCTACTGAGATGAGTAGAACAATGAGAAATCATCTTGCCATTTGACAGCCTGTGTTCTCCGTGCCAGAATGTAGAGAACTGGCAAGACCTAAGGAGGAGAGTTACACAGGAGGTTTTGCTGGCAGACTGTGTCAATCTTCAGATGAGTCAAGAAAGATTGTGGATATAAGCTTACTGGCATTTCTGTTGAGATTCAGTATGTCAGTGAAGTTTAGTAGGGCAGTAGTAGTACTGTGGTTAGGGAGGGACCCATGCTATGTTGGAGAAAAGCTCAGATATGCAATTACTGAGTTGCAAGTATATGTATCTTACTAAAATGTTTGATGTGAAGATAGAGTTGCTATGGGTCTGTAGTTAGTAAGGTCTATAAATAGGACACCTTTGTGCAGGGCTACCGTGGGTTCCCAGGGTGCAGGAACTTTGTCTCAGTAATTACAAAAATATGGGTTTTGTTTCACTGTCATCATATTTTAATAGTTTAGTTCTGCAGGGTGTCCCATGCTCACTTTGCTGAAAACAGTACCTTCTACCAAGTTCACATCAACCTTTTCACAGCCCACCCTCTCACTACTTTAATATGCTGATTCAGACTGAGAATGGATCGTTTCCCAAGGAAAAACTTTACTCCTCAATTTTGCCTTTTGCTGATCTGATTGCCAATTCTAATTAGTTATTCTTGAAGAACAGAACAACTAGCACCTGAGAATGGTAATTCCTTTTAGAGTCAGATAAATAGATAGTTAAAATAAAATAATGTTGCGAGGTGAATTTACCATCCATTGCTAGCATAATGAATCACTGGTAGCAATGCTGCTACTGCTCTGGCAGCTTACTAATCGTATGCCTTCACAAATTAACAGATAAGAGACAGTGCAGTGGGTGTGGTCCAAGGACTTGTTAGGAGACCCAGAGGAGATATCTGAGACAGACCGTATGGCAGCAGAAGTTTCAGGGCTGGACCTTTTAAGCCTCTTTTTTGACAAGGGAAGGATGTCTGAATGGGAGTCCTCTGAAGCCATCATACCATGTGCGAGCTGCATAACGCTCTGATTTACGAAATAAATCTTCAAAGATTCCAATCTGTTATGTAACATGTCCCAGACAAATGAATGAAAAATATAGCAGTACTTACAATTATGAATAACTCCAAGGCGAGTGATTGTCCCTGCAAAGAATTTGCCTCTCGTAGTCACATTTTCCCCTTTTCGATGACATGAACAAATTATTCTTTTCTTAGATAAAATAAAGGAAGGGACTCCAGCAGGGATAATTATCTGCCCAAGGCAATACAAAAGACATGGACAGCATGTCTGACAGAGCAAAGCTAAAATGAGACTTCAGTGCTTGGGCTGGCAGCAAGAAAATTTGAAGGTATTTTGTGGCTGTACGTCCCCTATGTACCCCATAGTACTTTCTGTCTGAAGTCATACATTGGGGAAATGGCATGAGAGGAATGGCATCCAGGCTTTGTTATGCTGGTTGGACATATGGCTATCTGGGTCTATGTTTGGCTATCAAAAGAAAATATCATCGAAAGACTAATTGTCATATGGACAGCATCGAAACAGTACATTTCCGAACATGCCTTACTTCAACAATAAATTCACCAAATGGCCATAGTTGGCTGACAACCAGGAAGTACTGGTAAGTGAATGAAACCTTTTAAATATGCCATATTCCCCACTGCACTGCAATCTTGGAGTTGGTATATATAGTTGGGGGGTGTGGGGGGCACTCCCTCACCTTGGTTGGTTGTGTTTGCAATGTTGGCCAACTATGGCCATTCAATGAATTTACTTTCGAAGTAAGACATGTTCGGTAATGTACAGTTTCAATGATGCCATACGATATTTAGCCATTTGATGATATTTTCTTTCAATAGCAGAACACAGACCCTGGCTATCCTTGGCAGTATACTCAAACTGTTCAAAATACTGCAACAATGACCCAAGGAAAGACATATGTCTATATAATAAAAAGAGAATACAAAATGATTTAACAGCCAGCCCACTATCTAAGTGCAATAAGAGTTATGCTGATGATGTGGAGCCTTTCCCCCGGGCCTCTGCTGAAAAAGAGCTCTTGCTCACTTGGACTTTCCCAATCAACAAATGTCAAATAAATAAATAAATGTCCACCCTGTTGGACATTGCTGCTTGCATGTGTGCATATCACTATAGAATGATGGCAAATAATATACTAAACCAAATCTCAGTTACTTCATAATGTTTTTCTTTACTGGAAAGGTCAACATGAACAGCATTCATGTACATGTTGTATACTATACATAATGAACACCACTAATTTTGGCAAGATACCACTAATTAAAAATCTTTAGTCCCAGCTCATCTATAGTTTGAATAAAACATTAAGTATTTTCCAGTAACACTGTGTCTACTCCATCATCACCACCACTTTGTACTTTGTACACAGAGTCTGTTGTACCAGTTTTTTTTGTTTGTGACCATATCTCTAACATGTATTCCATGATCCACCATTCTGCTTCATGCCTGCTCTGTCTGTGCTTCATTCCACTTGAAGGTCCTAGTATCATCTACAGAAACACAGGAAAATTTCTATACACCTTTATTGATGTTATCATAGAAATGGACCAATACTTGATTATGTTAACATGTGAATTAATCCACATAATAAGCCACTTGTAAGTCCAGTGCTACCACCTTTTTTCATTCACTTTGGATTTAAGCTACTCTTTTTAGGCCTGATAGGGGTGTCAGCCTATTAGGGCATCATCATTTGAGACCATACCTCGCAACAGTCCAGATATGCCTAGAATGTCCAGATTTTTGCCTTATATTTGTGGTCTGTTCTTCATAAAATTTTTGGTTTTCTGGCAATTCACCGAGAATTGAAGTCACTAAATAAAGACATACGTTTGTGTTTCAGACTTCATATCCTTCATAAAATACATGCCAAAATAAATCCTCTTATTCTGCCGTGTCTGTGGGTAACAATCGAACACAATCTTCATCAAATAGCTACTCATTGAACAGTTAACACCGAATGTCCATTTTATTGAATAGTCATATCATCTTAATAAAATCATCGAAATGTCATAGTCGGCCAGCATCAAGGAAATAGCATGTAGTGCGTATAAACAGAACACTAAACATGCTGATATCATTAATATACATTTGCCATGACATCTTAATTATAAAATTAAATACTTTATAAAAATGAACCACTAGAAAGTAAACTATTAGATTTAATTTTTTTGTAGAAGACAAGATATATTATATAGTTTTAACATATATCAATAATGTATATCCTTAGGAATGATTGTCCCATAGAAATCTGGTATATAAGTGGGGTAACCCATCAGGATGGAGGGGGCTCCACCACCCACACCCCCAGTGTGAGGGGCTGCACCTCCCACAACCCCCATAACTATATATACCTACACCAAGATTGCACTACAGTGGGGAAAAGGGCAAATTTATAAAAGTTTTTTTTTTATTTTATGTCATGCAGTGTGCACTTAAGAAGGTATGTTTATGAACATTGTGTTTCTTTAGTTTTACTTCACAGCATCATCTGACACTCATGATGTTGGCCAACTAAGAATATTCATAGGTTCATAGGTTCATAGGATGATACTAGGCTATTGGCCCAGAAGCCCTAATAAGCCTAGCCAAGAATTTCGCTCATGTTCCCTCAAAGTGAGCACCAGTTTCCCCTGTCCAGTAGTCAATGATTTCTTATAAGATGATATGACTGTTCAATAAAATGGATGTTCGACGTATAGCCTTTCGATGAAGATTTCGTTCGATCGTTAAATATAGACCCTATTCTACCAACCTTCTAAGTTTTTAAGAGCAATATTTAAAATCTGTCCCTATTTTTGGTCCTTTGTCCCCTCAATACTTTTGGCTTTCTCCAGATTTCTTGTGTTAAGAGGTTAAGAGGTATGTTTGAGACGTCAGCTCCAAATGTGTTGACTATATGCTTGTATGGTGCTGTTAGCTACTTGTCCAAAGCCCTTGCAGGCTATGCTGACTATCTCATGCAGTCATCTGTATAGACAATGTCCTCATTTAATCTACACAGTCCTGCATGAGGAGTTTATTTGCATCCCTACAAAAAAATCTCACATTCATGCATAAAAATCAGCACCTGAAAATTAACAAAAACATAAAACAGATACAGTAATAGCAGTG
>NC_056726.1:757991968-758154468 GCF_019279795.1 Protopterus annectens | reverse complement strand
TAGATAGTACTTTAATGTTAAACCCCTACCACGTCTTTGTGCTGCTATGTTTCGCCGCTATTTTATCATTCATCCAGGACTGACAAATGTGATGTAAAAAGAATCATTTTCATTAGGTAAGGTTAACTTTTTATTTATTTGATTTGGCAGGCAGGCAGTACTACAGAGATGAATGTCTTGTCTGGTGGTGCACAATCGCAGTTTTTATAATGTGTAGAACAACTCCTTTCATTTGCATATGACGGCTGACTCAGAATAAACCGGGGACTGTGAGCGTTGGCAAGACCGATATTTTTTTCTGTGTATTGTACTGCAATATAACTCTGAAGACTTTTTCAGAGCACCTCGCTTAGCTGAAAAATACAGCTGTAATGCGATGTGTACTTTATAAAGTTTGCAGTTATTGATTTGACAGCAGTAGACATTAATCCTGAGACCTGTCTGACATCTTTCTCAGTACTGTGTGAAATGATACATGCTAAACATCACCCGATGCAGGCATATCCAGTACTATAAATCTTTTCACCTTCTCTCTTAATGGTATTCCCCTACATTAACCTCCTTCTACAGTGACACAGGATTCTCTCTTAAGTATTATACTGAAAAGGTAAGTAGCTTCTGGCCAAAATATGTGTAAAAAAAAAAAAAAAACTCCTGCAAGTGGTAGGGGTTTAACAGTAGACTGCAGCTATTTCTGCAATGACCAAATGGTCCTAACACATACACCTAACATAACAATAGACACTTGTCAGTCAGTTGTACAGAAGTACTTGTCACACAGAAACTTGTGTCCGGTCATGAAATACAGCAGCATGAACTGGTAGGGGTTTAACGGAAAAGTACCATATGTATATATGTATATATATATATATATATATATATATATATATATATATATATATATATATTGATGACTATGTTTTTCTTTTTTTTTTTTCATGTAGCAGTGCACACACACAGTCCTTCAGTCCTTTGCTAGTCATTAAACTTTCTCAAAAAGCAACTGCTTTAAAAGTAAACAAAACCATGTGATCAGCAAAATACAAAAACATATAAAGAAAATAATAAAAAAAAATACTGCTAAATTGAATTAATTGTTTAGCTATGCCAGATTATATCCCATGTTTTCCTTGAATTTTGTTCTTAATCCTGCCTCCAGGAAAAACATCTGAATGATAAATAAATATAAACATAAAAGCAGATATGGAATGAAGTGTTTATTCAGGTAATGTCCTAGAACAAAACATTAACTAATGTATGTTAACATATAACATCAGAATATATATAATATATATATTTCTTTTCTAAAACACACACACACGCACACACGCACACACGCACACACACACACACACACACACACACACACACACACACACACACACACACACACACACACACACACACACACACACACAGCAACAATTAGCTTCCAAGCTCTAAAAACAAAAGGTTACCAAATGTGCCATAAATGTAGTCTTGCTGGATCAGTTATAGGAACATTAAGATTAATAACTCAGTAATGATCTTCTGCATGGCATAAATCCAAGATAATTACTTTCATTGCAAAGCAAGGCACATTTATGTGTTAGTGATACAAGTACAGAAAAGAAGAACATTAATCTTCAAGAGATTTCTTGCACATGAAGCCAAATTACCAACCCCAGTAGATCATATTGCAAAAAGTCTCACTGATTCATAAGCTTGGTACCTTGCACCAAAATGCAAGAAGCAGATTATGTATGCAGCTAGTATAAGAGCAATTCATCACTGCACATTTTACAGCTGTTGCTGTCTAAAGTTAGAACTGAGAGGCTTCCTGTCGTTCTAAATGTATTTCTTTCTATTTTAAATGTTTTGAAGGATTTCTGTAGTGCAATCTAAAGAGAATATGTTATTTGTCTTTTCCCGGTTAGGGGTTGCCACAGCGGAATTCCGGTCCGCTAATGATTTTTTTTTTAAGGTGCCGAGTTGCCAGCCCCACACCCATTCACTCATGTCTTTCGGAGGCCACTCAACCATGGGGAGGACATGCAGGCTCCACAGAGAAGGCACTCCAGCCATGAATCAAACAAGAGAACCTCTTGCTGTGAGGCAACAACGCTACCGCTGTACCACCGCAGCTTCAATCTACAAGAGAATATAATCCTGAATAATTTAAGTTTTATATTCACTATATTATAAAGCTACAAAGTGACTAGTCAGGAAAATAAAAGCCATGCAAGACTGCTTCAGTTTAAAAGCTGCTGTTTCTTTCATTGGTTGTGAAGATTATCTGACTCTTGAAAGCATGTGACATTCACACACCACTGCAGAATGAGGCCTGTTATTTGTTGTGTTTATGTCAGGATTTATAACTTGTGAAGCTACCTTTGTAATAACAATTTCAAATGATTTTTCTGACAGAATCAAATCACCCATGGGTCAGGTGCATCAATAAAGAAGCAATCGCCATGCTTACATTCAGCTATATCTTTACATGTACATGTTTCCACACAAGGTCAAATGCATACTGATGATTTTGCAGAAAGAAAAGTAAGCTGCAGGTATAACTATCAGAGACCATTCAGGTGCAATTAACCATAGGCAAAACTGCTCTACAGTTTGTAGCATGTTACAGGCCACCCTCTCCAACTCAGGAACCCCACACAGCCTTCCTGAAGACACTGGAGAGTATAAATGTCTCTCCAAACACCATCATATTGGGTGACTTCAACTACCCAAACATAGACTGGGAACATTACTCAAGCCCCAATACCCTAGCCCAAAGGTTCCTGGAGTTCATAAACTCAAATGCTATGGAACAACTTGTCACCATTCCCACAAGAGGTGAAAATATACTAGACCTGATCATCACAAACATGGGGACAAAATGCTCCACACCGGAAGTATATCCCTCATTGGTGAGATCAGACCATAAACTAATCTCACTGGAGATCCACATCCCGCCCCCACCCCCAACAAAAAAGACCACCGTGAAGAACTTCTCAAAAGCCAACTTCACACTTCTTAAGACTGCTGTGGTATCCTTCAAGGCCCCTGAGCCATTGGAAACCACAACCCACGCTGCTGAATCCCTTACAAATGCTTTCTACGAGCACCTCCAGGATTGCATGGATCAAGCAATCCCAAATAAAATCAAGACCCTTTCCACCAAAGGCAAGCACCCGATCTGGTGGACCACAGCCATAAACAAACTTTACAACAAGAGGAGAAAGCTACTACAAGATAGAGCAAAATCCCTAAAAGGGAAGACATCTGTGATCAATACTAGTAAAACACTACGATCACTCATAAAATCATCCAAGGCCAACTTTCAGAGAAAAATCGCTAAAGACACAAAAGACAATCATAAGGCCTTCTTTAGCTATGTTAGAAATCTGGGTGGAAACTCCCAGATATGCTCAGAATTAGTCCAAAATGATACAAAAATC
Organism: Protopterus annectens; assembly: GCF_019279795.1. Lineage (NCBI taxonomy): Eukaryota > Metazoa > Chordata > Ceratodontiformes > Protopteridae > Protopterus > Protopterus annectens. The sequence continues at coordinate 758,151,034 of NC_056726.1, read as the reverse complement.
ACTGAACCCACAGACATTGCAAACATACTGGCAGACAGGTTCAGTGAAAATTTCTCCCCTCCCTCCCCCCCAAAAGGAGAAATATCTATCCCAGCAGAGTGTAGCCTCCGAATCATCTCAAATGCCCAGGTGAGAGCTGCTCTCTCTAAAGCTGAAAACACAGCATCAATGGGACCGGATGGTGTCCCCGGCTGTGTGCTACATGAACTCAATGAGGAACTAAACCCACACATAAGGCTGCTGTTTAATCTTAGCCTTACCACAGGATACGTACCCAAAGAGTGGCGTATGGCAACTGTGGTCCCACTCCACAAAGGCGGTGCTTCTACGGACCCTGGTAATTACCGCCCCATAAGCTTAACAAGCCTGGTCTGCAAAGCTATGGAGAGGATCATAATGAAACTCATAAATAAAGACATAGGGGACCTACAGACATTGGATCCTACCCAATTCGGCTTTGTCAAGGGCAGATCATGCCTCTTGAACTTGGTCGACTTTTGAAACAGTCACCAAGGCCATTGATGAGGGTAAGGCAGTTCACACAGCCTACCTTGACCTTGCAAAAGCTTTTGACACAATACCCCACTCGGGTATCATAGAAAAGCTCACCAGCTTAAATGTAAACCCATATGTCACAAGATGGGTTGCAAACTGGCTCAAGGACAGAACCCACAGGGTTAGAGTTGCTGGTGCCATGTCAGACTCAAGCGGTCACAAGCGGTGTCCCACAGGGCTCAGTCCTGGGCCCCTCTTGTTCGGCATCTACTTTTCAGAAGTGCAGGCAAACATAGGAGGATTGTGGCTGACAAAGTTTGCAGATGACTGCAAACTGGGCCATAGTTGAAAATCCATCAGACACAGATATCCTTCAGAGAGGTCTCATAGAAATGGATAACTGGTGCCAGAGCCATGGCCTTAAGCTAAACGCCAAAAATGTATAGTCATACCCTTTGGTAAAAACAAGGTAACCCCAAGTTACCACATAGGTGGCAATCCATTAAGCACAGAAGAGGTTATCAGGGACCTGGGGACCCAAGTTGACAGTAACCTTTCTTTTGACACTCACATTGCCAAAGTGGTTAGGAGGACCTTCTACATTGCCCACCTGATTATGAAGGGATTCACATCCAGATCAAGGGAGGTCATTGTTCCCCTGTATTCTTCACTTATCAGACCAATGATTGAGTACAATGCCCCATTCGGAATGTATCTTACCCGACACCTGCAGCAATTGGAAAGACCCCAAAAGTTCCTCACCAAAAGGATAAAGGGCTCAAAATATGCCATATGCTGCCCGACTGAAGAAACTCCAGCTCTATTCAGTTGCATACCGTCTGCTCAGAGGTGACCTGTGCCTGACATACAAGGCCATGTCCAACCCGGAATTAATGGACATGCTCCACCTCAAAAAATCCAAATCCACTAGAGCCACAAGAGCAAGAGACTTAAACCTCAACATGGATATAAATAGGACGTGCTGGAGGGACAGATTCATCACCCAGAGACTCCCTATGCTGTGGAACAGAATCCCGGTCCATGTGAGACAGAGCACCTCGCTGGCTCTGTTCAAGAGGAATCTTGACCAGTGGATGGGAGATCGTAGGTTTACCCCGGGGATCATCTCTGTATCACTGCTGGACAGAGGCACGGCAAACTAATGGGTATAGTATTCTTCAACCTAAGGGGTGGTGAAAGCCACACAACTCTGGCTAGGCTTATAAATGCCCTCGGGCAGATAGCCTAGTATGAACCTATGAACCTATGAACTTAATCATATTGAACATGTGAAATAAGGCTGGAGTTATCCTGTGCAAAGCAGAATGACCCAGTCCCCAGAAAAATGCAGTTAGGGAGTTGTCTCACCTTTTTTTTTGCATTCTACAGCAATTTAATATGTCATCAATCCCCAAAGTCAAAAAGCCATGACAGTCTCAGACTGCACTGCAGGAAGTCTGGGATTTCGCATGTTGTTACTTTCACCAAAAGAAAAGGGTGTGCATATCAACCATGCAATTCTTGACTAAAATAGCCCAGATTTGCTGCCAATAAAATCTTTGTTCACAGAATGATAACTCCTTCCTCTGTAGAATTACTAATTCTCTGTCCGTGGTATATCTATAACCATGAGTCTGACAGATTCAAAAAGTAAAATGTGATGGTGCAGAACTAATGCAGTACATCTCAACACTTGCTTTAATGCCATTAAAGTGTTTTTTTTTTTTTTTTTTGGTGGAATGGGCCTTTAACCACCCAGAACCCCCGTGACATGGGAAGGCTACACTCCCCACCCTTTCTACTTTCTACTTATATATACTTACTCAAAGATCACTCCACCTTGGATTTGGCAGAATATGTAGAGGTACTGCTGCCTCAGATTTCATACCCCATATATTTTATATATATATATATATATATATATATATATATATATATATATATATATATTATATATACGTGTGTATATATATATATATATATATATATATATATATATATATATATATACACACATAGCTCACATTACCAGTGTGCCACCCAACAACAGCCCCTAAGGCAGGACAAGGTACCCAACACTTTAGTCATAGGTGACTCTATAGTCAGGCACACTGATGTCCCACTCACCAGGCTGAACAAGGAGAAAATTACAGTCAGCTGCCTGTCGGGTGCCAGGATCCGCCACATAACGCATTCACTCAAGTCACTCCACAACAAGTACAAATACGACTCTGTCATTGTCCATGCTGGAGTAAATGACTTGAGACGTACCTCCCTGGACTACATGAAAATAGACATGGAAGAGCTCTTGGATCATGTGACCCAGGCAGGTATGACCCTAGCTCTGAGTAGCATCATGCCTTTACCCAGAATGATACCACAGTATAAGGACAAAATGATTGACTTCAACAATTGGCTAAGCTTCTGGTGTCATTCAAAGAGGATCCAGTATTTGTCTGCCTGGGAAGACATGATCGACAAACCACGATGCTTTGCCAGAGATGGTCTGCACCTGTCACCCCTGGGATTCAGGTTACTGGCTAAAGCTCTTGCCACCCCTATAGTGCCTTTTTTAGGCAAGGTTCAAAGGATAAAACCACCACTGTAACAGATACAAGCATGCAAAATCTGAAGGTAATGCTAATCAATGCTAGAAGTCTAAACCTCAAAATGCACTCTCTCGAGACACTCCTAAAAATGGAGAACATCGATATCTGTGCAGTGACTGAGACCTGGTTCAAGGCTCCAGAGAGCACCCCTGCAATAACCAGGCTACAATTCTTACCACACTTTTCGGCCACAAAACCAAGACCGAAACACTAAAGGTGGAGAAGTGTTCATATTCACCAAGGATATTCACACCTCCAGGCTAGTTGCCCAACACAATGCATCTGAAATTCTCCAGGTGCAACTAGCACTAGGTAAGACTGCAATCCAAATTGTAGCTTGCTACAGATCCCCCACCATACCCCAAGATTCTCACTACACCTTCCTAAACATACTGGAAAATATTAAGATACAACCAAACACCCTAATCCTAGGTGATTTCAACTACCCTGCCATTAATTGGGAAAACTACTCGGGTACAAACTCATTTTCCCAATGGTTCCTGGAATTCATAAATTCCAGTGTCCTGGATCAACTAATCCATTGTCCCACCAGGGGCTCCAATATCCTAGACCTGGTCATTACCAACATGGGAGATAGATGCTCCACACCAGTGGTCACCCCCTCATTGGTCATGTCTGACCATAAGCAAATCACCCTTGACATCCACATCCCTCCCCCATCCCCCAGTAAGGAAACCTCCTTAAAAAACTTCTCCAAAACCAACTTCATGCTACTGAAGTCAGAAGTGACAAACTTCACAACACCCATGCAGACGGGATCTAGAAGTTCGACTGCAGAATCCTACACAAAGGCACTGTACGAGCACATCCACTCGTGCATGAATCATGCCATCCCAAATAGAACCAAGATGCTCTCCTCCAAAAAAAGGAAGCCAATCTTGTGGTCCCCTGCTATAAACAAACTATACAACAGAAGGAAGAAACTGTTGCAGAAAAGAGGAAAATCCCAGGATGCAAAAAACTCCCTCACCAGCCTCAGTAAGAAGCTGAGATCCCTCATAAAATCCTCAAAAGCAAGTTACGAAAATAAAATTGCCAAAGATTCCAAAGACAACCACAAGGCATTCTATAGTTATGTCAGGAATCTAAATGGCAATGCTCAGATCTGCTCTGAACTACAACAGAATGGCATTAAATATACTGATCCCAAGGATATTGCCAATATCCTGGCAGATCGATTTAGTGCCAACTTCACTCCCCTCTCACCCCCTAAAGGGCCCATCTCAATACCAAAAGATTGCCAAATTCTGATAATCACAGCCACACAGGTAGAAGCAGCACTCTCCAAAGCTAAGAATACAGCATCCATGGGACTAGATGACATCCCAGGCTGTGTACTACATGAACTACAAAATGAACTGGCACCCCAGTTAAGTGTCATGTTTAATCATAGCCTTACTTCAGGCTTCATGCCCACTGAGTGGCGCACAGCTACAGTTATCCCGCTCCACAAAGGTTAATCCAAGTATATTTATCCCCATTATATTAAAATTAACACCTCCTAACATACCTTCATAACCTAAACTTTGACTTTTATCTTTATTTATAGAAAAGCCTGTTTCTTATACAGATTCTTGTAAATAGTTTATCACATTACTCGTTTCTTTCTTATTTCTTGTAACCAAAATAATATCATCTGAATATGACAGCATAATCAAAATATTTATACCTTCATTAGTTATATATTCCATATCTCTTATCTCTCTATATCTGAAGTGTGTTGAGATCACATTCATTACTAACACAAAAATAATACTACTCTAAGGGTAACCTTGCCTTATACCCTTTTCAAGCACAATTTCATTACTAAGCCAACCATTTATTAGTATCTTTAACTATATTTTACCAATAAGCTGTAATGCAAAGTTTTTTATCTTATTACTTACATTATAGGTATCAAATATTCTCCATAGTCTATTATATTGAATTGAAGCAAAGGCGTTACTTCAATTATCCACCATTAGTTTTGCTTGACCTTTCTTATATAAACTATCATCCGCTAATTCTCTAATCACTAACATAGTCAGAATTATTTTTCAAAGTAATCCATATAGCCCTATGAGCCAAAAAAATGTCTCTAAAACCACTTCATCTATATTTTTAACCCTACTGAAATTAAAGAATAGTCTAATTCTGTTTTATGTTAACTTCTACTATATGTCCAACCACTTCTATTCCAAATACATAAAGGTTCGTATCTTATAATATCTAACATCACCTTAGCATTATATGCTTTCTTTTTTTTCTGCCTTATATAATAATTCAAATCTCCTGCAACAATTATATCCATGTTTACTCCTACATACTGAACTACATCTTTAAACAACTCTTCCCTCTCTTTTTTGTTACAAATGCATAAATTGCTATAATTCTAAATATTTTATCTGCCCATCTTATGTGAAGAATAGTTCAGCCTATAGTAACAAAAGTAAAATCTAATATTTTATTATCTCCTTCTACAAAATAATAATTCCTGAACATATCTCTCTCCCCAGGTTAAAGATTACATTTTCTTCACCACACTTCCAATTGTTGTATGTGTTCTTTTGTTCGAAATGTAGTATCCTCTAATAAAATAATGCCACATTCCTACTTCTTACACCATTCAAGGATGCTTATTCTTCCTATAATATTATTTAAAATATTAACATTTAATGCATGTATTTTACACAAACTGTCAACTTTTTAATATTACACTTAACCTTTCCTTTCCTTTTTTCCCCCAGATTTTTATTTTTCAAATATATTTGAATGAATTCCATAGTATTTATACATAACATCTTAAATAACTATGTACACTATTTACATTAGCCCGATGGTATAACAGATCTTAATATATACAGTTACTTTATAGGTATGTCCAATCCATTATTAGAATGTCTGCTTAACTATTGTATAGTGTCAATCAATGATAAGACTTTTCCCCAAGGGTTGTTGATAAATGGCTTTGGATAAATTCTTAGTTCTTTAATTTTAATTTCCAATAATGCTGTGGTCTTCAGTAGGCTGTAGAAGTCTTCCAAAGTTGGTATTGTGTTTGTATTCCATCTTCTTGTTATACACTTCCTTGAAATTGCAAGTATAGTCCATACTAGATACATGTTTGACCTATTCAAATGAGGATCTTCATTCACATTTAATAATATAAGAGCTTTAGTTAAATAAAATGATTCATTAAATAAAGCTTGTAGAAAATTATTAATACCATTCCAAAATGGCTTACTTTTAACACAATCAAAGACAATGTGGTTCCAATCTGCATTGTGTACTTGCTCACATCTCCAACGTATTCCTTCTATGGAATAACTAATTTTACTGATTCTATCTGGGGTTAAGAATGCTCTGTGCAAACATTTCCAATTAAAGACTTTCCAGTATTGTGTAAAGGATGTATATTTTATCGATAATATGATATTTGTTTTAATATTTCAGTTAACTGTATTGAGTGTCCTTTTGTTATATAGTTCCAATATGGGATTTTGGGTGCTGTTTTATAGTTTATCAATATTTTGTAAAATTTTGAAATATTGTTTAACATGTCAAAGTCATTATATATGATTGCATATATGTATTTCATAAATTTAGGAATTTCTTTAAATGAAGAATTGTTAATTATTCTACTTAAATCTTGAGAATATGACAGAATACTCTGTAAAGTTAGCCAGTCCTGTTGTGGAATTTTGTATGTTGATTTATTACTTGCATATCTAAAACTTTTAGTTCTTTGATACATTGGAGATGAACAAAGGATGCAGGAAATTCAAATAGCATTAGGATTTTGAATAAATAGTCCCAATTTAGGGAATTAAAGGCTTTCTCTGTAACTAAGCCAATTATGAGTGTTTATTTTCTTAATTAACATAATCTATAAGAGAAATTATCTGTTTAATATTGTCATGTGTGTGTGTGCGTGTGTCTATGATATATAAATCCAGTTTGATCATTATTTATTGTTTTGGATAGTGGTATTTTCATTCTGTTAGTTAATATTGTCCTTTAGTCATTATTTAATAAAGATATATGTCTATATGAGGTACAGAGGTTTGGGGATTTGTTTTCCTTTAGGATTGGTGTGATTAAGGAATAATAATAATAATAATAATAAAGCTTGTGACTGAATTTCTAATAGAGTTTTATGGAAGAGGGATAGTAGCTTTGAAGGAAAAAGTTTATATATTTCCATAATTATGCCATCTATACCTGGAGCTTTATTATTTTTACCCTCTTTTATTGCATCTGTAATTTCTTTTAGGATATGGGTGCTTGCAGATCTAGTTTTAATGTTTCTATTTTTTTTATATTAGAACATTTTTCATCTAGATTTAATTGATCAATATGTATATTTTCTTTTTGGAAATGTTCCATATAATTATTTCTATAGGCATCAAGAATGTCACCTATATACAATACATTTTTCCCTTTCTTTTCATGGAAGATACTTTTGGTTATTAGCTTTTGATTGTATTTTGATTCTTGTGGATACATTATGTAGATATTTGGGAGAAGTTGCCAAGGTATTACTTTTTAGTTTTTCTAAAACTAAACTAGTTTTATGTGTTAGAATTTCATTGTATTTATTGTTTAATATTCTGCTTTCTTTTTCATCTCCAAATGATTTTGATTTTTTCAGCTTTTACTGACAAAAGTTTGGATTGTGGATCTAATAATTCAGAATCCCATTTTCTGATTTTTTTTACCAAGTTAGGGTTTTACCATATATGTAAGCTTTTAATGAGTCCCATATCATTATTTTATTTATCTCTTTGGTATAATTAATATCTAAAAAGAACTGTAATTCAGATAATAACCAGGGTTTCAACTCTTTAATTTTAGTTATATATGCTGGAATTCTGGCATTAAAGATTAATGGTTTGTACCCATTTTGAAGTTTTAGTATCAAAGAATTGTGGTCTGAAAAGGGGCAGGGAGTGATTGAAAAATTAATGATTTTAGAGTGTAAGTCATGGACAGCAAATATTTTGTCTATTCTAATTTGGGTACCAAATCTGTGATCTTGATGGGAAAACAACAAAGATTTATCTTCTTTAAATTTGAAAGTATCTACAAGATGAAATGATCTTACCCACTTGTTTAAAGCTTTTGATACAGCAGATGTCCACAGTGGTCTAAGTCCATCGGATTATCACTCATACCTTGACAATCCAGAACATCTGAGCTCCATAAATTGAATTATCATATGGAGAATATTTGTAATAGGAATAAGCAATATTTATATTATTTTTAACAGATATTGTACTATTGTAGATTAGACAGAATTCTAATACAATATACATGTCTACTTATTGTATAAGCAATTAATATTTACATGAAAGATAGATGATAAGCAATTCAGTCATAGTAAAGTAGGATGTATCATATATAAAACCTCAGTAAAAGATTATAGCACACAATTATTTAACATAACCCTTATTGATGAAGTCTTTAAAAACTTATTACTTAATATAAATAGATGGTAGTAATATTTATACCTAATGTTTATAATACAATGTATTTTACTAGATATATCAGAAGTTATATTTCATTGTTTGCCAGCATTTAAGTAATCACTTTGTTTGTTGCTAACTTACTTAAAGCATGAAGTTTGTTTTATGTGAACATTGATGAAAGTTAGTGCATTTTAATTATCAGTGCATCCCTCTTCCCCCCATTTCCTACACATAAGGATTTTCCATATCTATCATTTCTTATTATAAAATGAGTGAAATTATAGGTTAAAACAACAAATCCACTTATTGTGATTAATGATTACAAGTTCCCTTTCCATATTTATACATTGCCATTTTATGGCATATACTGAAAGTTTTTAGATTTAAATGGCAGCATTCTATTTTGTATAATCAGCAAAGGTTAAACTGAGTGATCATTGTCAATTTAATACTATTTGTTCAGAATGTGATTGTTACATTCTGTGACATTCCCAGTTCAGGCTTCTATTGTTTCCCTTGAACAACTTTGTCAGTTTGATGTCATGTATAAAACATTAGTTACCTTGGTAACAGCTTAAGTATTATATATGGTCAAGATGGGTTACAAAACCACAATTCAAGTTAAAGCAATTATATGACTTGTTATGCACATTTATTTATATGAGAAAATCATCATGCTCCCCCGTGATGTTCAATATAGTGTATGTCATTTATGACAAGTTAAAACAGTAGTGTTATTATACACACAAGCCCATGTTAATAAACTGAGTGTCTATTGTCAAGTTAATACTATTTGTTCAGAATATGATTGTTACATTCTGTGATATTTCAAGTTCAGGCTTCTATTGTTTCTCTTGAACAACTTTGTCAGTTTGATGTCATGTATAAACATTAGTTACCTTGGTAACCGCTTAAGCATTATATATGGTCAAGATGGGTTACAAAAACTACAATTCATGTTAAAGGAATTACATGACGCGTTATGCATATTTACTTCTATAAGAAAATCATCTTGCTTCCCCCTTTTTTTAAACAATTTTATTGATTTTAATTGTAACATAATCAATAACATAAAATCATGAAAGATAAAGAAAAAGTGAATCTAAAATGTTTAACATATGTGTCTCACATGTATATATTTATATATGTATATATCTATCTATATATATCCATATATATAGATAGATATATATACAGAAATTAACAAATTTATAAAAACTTAAGTATATACAAAGACATCCAGTGAATTCATTTGAAATAAACTATTATTTTCTGTTTATATCATACATCACAGATAAGAAATGAATAAATTAAATGCACTCATTATAAAAGTTAATACTTCTTCAACAAGTTTTGCAGATTGACCCACAAATGTTGATCATATGTTTTTCTAGTTGTTCTAGAAATTATGTTTTTTATTTGTAAATTACATACATCATTTAATAGATTTTTGAACTCAGAAAATGTAGGAGGAGATCCAGATATCCAATTCTTTGTTATGGATTTTTTAGACACCGCTAGTATTTCCCAAAGTAAGGAGTACTTTATTTTTCTAATACATAGTGGAACAGGTGTATTAAATATAACCAAGGACTTGCTTAAAATAAAGTTGTCTCTGAAAAGTGCCTGCAGTAAATCATTTACATTTCCCCAAAAGATGTTTAAAGCTGGACAATCATAAAGCATATGAGCCCAGTTTATATCTACATTTGATTTACATTTATTACATATATTTTGTTTTTGTTAATTGTATCCATTAATTGAGGAGTGTAAAATGATCTGTTCATGAATCTCCAGGTGTATAATTTCCATCTCAAAGAAAAGGTTATTTTCCCTGCTGGTTTTAATATATTTGCTTTGTCTTGATCAGTCGGAGAATTATTATTAATTAAACTATAATCGTTCCAGTAGTTTTGTGGGCAACTAAATGTTTCTTCTCTTAAGATTCTATAAATTAAAGAAAGTTTGCCTGAGTAAGTGTGGTTATGTAATAGGGTTGATTGAAGAAATTGTAATAAAATCCTGGAATCATGTTTAGTAGATGAAGAGATCATTTGTAGTTTATTACCTAGAGACAATATGAGTGTTGTATGTCTAGCCACATGGATTTGTCCAGTTGATATTCCAGTATTATGTGATCAACAGATATAGTCTTATGTTCAGAAGTCAACTGGAACCAGAACTTGAGCTCATTATGTTTAAATATGGTGATTTTGTTTGAATCTGAGGTTAAAACAATTTCTTGTGTGAATGCTATGGGGAATAATAAAAAAAAATCTTTATATTTAAGATGTTTATATATAAAATGTCTAAAGTTAATTATAATATAATGAATGTAGCTAGCAGTATGACTAGGATTTATATAGGTGGAAAAATAATCTTTTAAAATCCATAGTGTAAGATTGCTTATTATTTCTAACTTGTCTGTTGAGGGCCTCATTATTAACTGCATAGCTGATAATTCCCAAAGTAACTTCCATTTAGCAGAATATAAAGTGTCTAAAAGTTGTGTAATTGTTCTGATTACGGCGGAAATTGAGGAAAGATTTAAATCTGGAAATGCTATCCCGCCATTATTCCAGCTATTAAGATGTTGATTAAATGCAATTCTTGTTTTTTTGGGGACCAAAACATTTTAATAATAGGGTATTTAACTTATTGATAAACTTTTTTGAAGGAAAAAGTTGAATAGATTGTATAATATACAAAATTTTAGGTAGAATTATAATTTTTATAAGGGTTAATCTTTCCTCTGCAGTGAATAATATCATATTCCATTTAGAAAGTAAATTTTGGATATTTTCAAAACACTTGTTATAGTTTAGTTGTATTATTGATTTTATATCTTTAGCAATAATAATTCCAAGATATGCAATTTGTCGATATTTGGAGTTTGTTGAACATAATATTTAGATGTGTTGCTTCTACTTGAGTATATGGGTAGAATTTTGGTTTTACTATCATTGAAAGATAACCCTGAAATCTTTTGAAAAGTTTTGATTGAATCAAATGAAGATAATATAGAAGAGTCATTTCCTTTTGTGGTGATAAGTACATAATCAGCAAATAATTGGATTTTAGCTGTTATATCGTTATCTACTTCCAAACCTTCTATATTGCTATTATTTCTTATATCATTTGCCCATGGTTCCATTATCAGCATGAACAATAATGGGGAAAGGGGCAACCGTGTTTGGTACCTTTTATGATAGGAATTTTATTGGAGATGTATGAGCCAATTTTAATATAAGCAAAAGTTCCTTCATATAGATGTTTTAAGAGATTAATAAAGTTGTGTGAGAAGTTTAAACACTCCAGAAATGTGGACAGGTAATCCCAATTAATTGAATCAAAAGCTGCATTTATGGCAAGACTAATTAATGTCAAGTTCTTTTTTTTCTTTGAGAGAGATCAATAAGGGCTAGTGTTCACTTTATATTATCAAAGGTGCTTCTATTGGTCACAAAGCCTGTTTGATCATCATCTATTAATTGAGGTAGAAACATCTTTAGTCTTTCAGCCATCATTTCCTGGCGTTTTGTTAGGTTTAAGCTTGTTATTTTGATTGTGTACTTCTGTTAAAGTGATTTGTTTATCGATAATGTTTATTTGTTGTTTATTAAGTTTATTATATACGTTTTTATTACTAAAATCCTTTTTTTTTACCCTTTGATTCTATTTGTTGTATAGTTTGATTGATTTCATGAAAATGAATTCTAAATTTTTCTGTTATATCTTATATACTGTGTACTTCCTTTTTCTTTCTTTTAGAATATATATCTACATTTGTTTAGTCTTTTGGTTTTATTTTTGAGGTTGGTTAAGTGTTTAGAATTTAAGGAGTAGGTGAGAAATTTATATTTTTCAAGAGTGATCATCATTTTATAATGAAGAATAGTCCTATATTCTTCATTTAGTTTGTTTATCTCATCTCTTATATTTTTAGAAGTAAGATCATCTTTATTTTTGAGTTGCAATATATCTAGTTTATCCTGTATTGTTCTATCTTTTTCCCAAACTTTTTTTTATTGTAATACCAATTGTTAATTTGCCAAATAAGATGCAGTGGTACAACAGTTGCATTGTTGCCTCACAGCAAGAGGTTCTTCCATTTGATTCTCAGCTAGTGTACGGGGAGTGCCTTCTGTGTGGAGTCTGCATGCCCTCCCCGCAGTTGAGTGGCCTCCGAAAGACATGCGTGAATGGGCATGCCTTCACTGAAGGTTGGGCGTTGGGCTGGCAACTCGGCACCATAAAAATCGACTGACAATCATTAGCGGACCGGAGTTCCGCTGTGGCGACCCCTTACCGGGAAAAGCCGAAAAGACAAACAAACAAACCAATTGTTAATTTGCCTATATAAGTAAGCATTAAGGGCATCCCAGACATATATGTCATGTGTATTGGAAGTTGAATTTACAGTTATAAAGTTTAGTATTTCTTATTTTAGGAATGATTGAAATTCTTTAAGTTGTATAAGGTATGCCAGAATTCTTTTTATTTGAACATTGGGAATATTGTTAATATTGAGCTTGAATATAATAGAGTTATGATCTGAAATTGGGAATGATATACTTTTATTATTAGCTAGATCATTTAGTATCTATGTAGAGAATAATATTCAATCTATTCTGGAGAATGTTTTATGTCTGTTAGAATAAAATGTGTATTGTAATGAGTTATGTTCTCCAAAGTCATTAATGTCTTTGAGCATGTATGTATCCATGAATTTTATTAACTGCTTAGCTTGTGGTATAATTTTTCTTTTCCCTTGAGTAGTTGTATCTTTTAAATCTAAAATGCAATTAAAATCACCTGCCATTATAAGGTTTCCTTCGGAATGAGATATTATTGGATTTAAAAGTTGTCCGACAGTGTTGGTACCAATACCTGGGAACCAATAATTATTTGAGTGTATAATTTTTTGTTTATTTCAACTATGGCCAAAAATAACAGTCCTCTTTGGTATTGATATGTTTTAATTATTTTAGGTACAGGGGAAGATTTATTCCATAGGATGGCTACATCTCTTTTCTTTTTTACATGTTCTGAACTTGTAATATTTATGTATTTGTTTGTATCTAGAAATGTAATATTGTCTTTCATTATAGGTTCATAGGTTCATAGGTTCATACTAGGCTATCTGCTCTAGGGCATTTATAAGCCTAGCCAGAGTGTGTGTGGCTTTCACCACCCCTTAGGATGAGAATACTATACCCATTAGTTTGCTGTGCCTCTGTCCAGCAGTGATACAGTGATGATTCCCGGGGTAAACCTACGATCTCCCGTCCACTCGTCAAGATTTCTCTTGAACAGAGTCAGTGAGGGGCTCTGCCTCACATGGACTGGGATTCTGTTCCATAGTGTAGGGAGTCTCTGGGTGATGAATCTGTCCCTCCAGCACGTCCTATTTATATCCGTGTTGAGGTTTAAGTCTCTTGCTCTCGTGGCTCTGGTGGATTTGGATTTTTTGAGGTGGAGCATGTCCATTAATTCCGGGTTGGACATGGCCTTGTATGTCAGGCACAGATCACCTCTGAGCAGACGGTATGCGACTGAATAGAGCTGGAGTTTCTTCAGTCGGGCTTCGTATGACATATGTTTGAGCCCCTTTATCCTTTTGGTGAGGAACTTTTGGGGTCTTTCCAGCTGCTGCAGGTGTCGGGTAAGGTATATTCCGAATGGGGCGTTGTACTCAATCATTGGTCTGATAAGTGAAGAGTACAGGGGTACAATGACCTCTCCTGATCTGTATGTGAATCCCTTCATTATCAGGTGGGCAATGTAGAAGGTCTTCCTAACCACTTTGGTAATGTGAGTGTCAAAAGAAAGGTTACTGTCAACTTGGGTCCCCAGGTCCCTGATAACTTCTTCTGTGTTTAATGGATTACCACCTATGTGGTAATTAGGGGTTACCTTGTTTTTCCAAAAGGGTATGACTATACATTTTTTGGCATTTAGCTTAAGGCCATGGCTCTGGCACCAGTTATCCATTTCTATGAGACCTCTCTGGAGGATGTCTGTGTCTGATGGAGTGTCAATTATGGTGCCCAGTTTGCAGTCATCTGCAAATTTTGTCAGCCACAATCCCCCTATGTTTGCCTGCACTTCAGAAAAATAAATGCCAAACAAGAGGGGGCCCAGGACTGAGCCCTGTGGGACACCGCTCGTGACCGGCTTAGAGTCTGACATGGCACCAGCAACTCTAACCCTGTGTGTTCTGTCCTTGTCTTGTGACATATGGGTTTACATCTAAGCTGGTGAGCTTTTCTATGATGCCCGAGTGGGGTATTGTGTCGAACGCTTTTGCTAGGTCAAGGTAGGCTGTGTGAACTGCCTTACCCTCATCAATGGCCTTAGTGACTGTTTCGAAAAAGTCGACCAAGTTCAAGAGGCAGGATCTGCCTTTGACAAAGCCAAATTGGGTAGGATCCAGTGTCTGTAGGTCCCCATTGTCTTTATTTATGAGTTCCATTATGATCCTCTCCATAGATTTGCAGACAAGGCTCGTCAAGCTTATGGGGCAGTAATTTCCAGGGTCCGTAGAAGCACCGCCTTTATGGAGTGGGACCACAGTTGCCGTACGCCATTCTTTGGGTACGTATCCTGTAGTAAGGCTAAGATTAAACAGCAGCCTTATGTGTGGGTTTAGTTCCTCATTGAGTTCCACACAGCCTTAGACACCGTCCGGTCCCATTGATGCTGTGTTTTTTGCTTTAGAGAGAGCAGCTCTCACCTGGGCATCTGAGATGTTTGGGAGGCTAGACTCTGGTGGGATAGATATTTCTCCTTTTGGGGGGGAGGGAGGGGAGAAATTTGCACTGAACCTGTCTGCCAGTATGTTGGCAACATCTGTGGGTTCAGTGATTTTTTTATCATTTTGGACTAATTCTGAGCATATCTGGGAGTTTCCACCCAGGTTTCTAACATAGCTAAAGAAGGCCTTATGATTGTCTTTTGTGTCGTTAGCGATTTTTCTCTCAAAGTTGGCCTTGGATGATTTTATGAGTGATCGTAGTTTTTTGCCAGTATTGATCAGAGATGCCTTCCCTTTTAGGGATTTTGCTCTGTCATGTAGTAGCTTTCTCCTCTTGTTGTAGAGTTTGTTTATGGCTGGGGTCCACCAGACTGGGCGCCTGCCTTTGGTGGAAAGGGTCTTGATTTTATTAGGGATTGCTTGATCCATACATTCCTGGAGGTGCTCGTAGAAGGCATTTGTAAGGGTTTCAGCAGCGTGGGTTGTGGTTTCCACTGGCTCGGGGGCCTTGAAGGATATGACTCCAGTCTTAAGAAGTGTGAAGTTTGCTTTTGAGAAGTTCTTCACTGTGGTCTTTTTTGCTGGGGGTGGGGGCGGGATGTGGATCTCCAGTGAGATTAATTTATGGTCTGATCTCACCAATGAGGGATATACTTCCGGTGTGGAGCATTTTGTCCCCATGTTTGTGATGATCAGGTCTAGTATATTTTCTCCTCTTGTGGGAATGGTGACTAGTTGTTCCATAGCATTTGAGTTTATGAACTCCAGGAGCTTTTGGGCTAGGGTGTTAGGGCTTGAGTAATGTTCCCAGTCTATGTTTGGGTAGTTGAAGTCACCCAATATGATGGTGTTTGGAGAGACATTCATACTTTCCAGTGTCTTCAGGAAGGCTGTGTGGGTTTCCTGAGTTTGAGAAGGTGGTCTGTAGCATGTTACAAACTGTAGGGCAGTTTTACCTATGGTTAATTGCACCTGGATGGTCTCCGATGCTTCGTGCGTTGCCACTAACTTGGAGGTGTGGGTATCCTTTATGAATATGGATACTCCCCCTCCTTTTGTGGTTCGGTCCGGATTTTGGGGCCGGAACGCATGATATGAGGTATAACCTGATAGTGCTGGGGTGTTCTCAGGAGCCTTGAACCAGGTTTCAGTCACAGCACAGACATCGATGTTCTCCATACTGAGGAGGGCTTTGAGGATGTGCATCTTGAGGTTTAGACTTCTGGCATTGAGCAGTATTACCCTTAGTTTTTCTCCATTTTTGTTTTCTAGGGCGGTAGGTTTATCATTTGAGCCTTGCCTAAAAAAGGCACTATGGGGGTGGCAAGAGCCTTTGCCAATATCCGGAAGCCCAGGGGTGACAGGTGCAAGCCGTCTCTTACGAAGCAGCGTGGCTTGTCAAGCATGTCATCCCAGGCAGACAGACATTGGATCCGCTTAGAATGACACCAGTAATTAAGCCAATTATTAAAGCTGATCATTTTGTCTCTGTATTGTGGCATCATTCTTGGTGAGGGTAGGATACTGCTCAGGGTCAGGGTCATACCGGCCTGGGCTACATAATCTGAGAGCTCCTCTATGTCTCTTTTCATGTAGTCCAGGGAGGTACGTCTCAGGTCGTTCACACCGGCATGGACAATGACTGAGTCATACTTGTACTTGCTGTGGAGTGACCTGAGTGCTTGTGTTATGTGACGGATTCTAGCGCCTGACAGGCAGCTTACTGTGATCTTTTCCTTGTTCAGTCTGGTGAGTGGGACGTCAGTGTGTCTGACTATGGAGTCACCTATAACAAGTGTGTCTGGCATTGTGTTTGGCCTTAAGGGCTGTGACTGTTTAGCACACTGACTTTGAAAACTATGTGTTGCATGTCTTATGTCTTGAGGTGGCAGTTGCTTGGGTGTCTGCTTTGGAGGCCTCTGTAGTTTTGGTAGATTTTTGATCAGTGCCTCCAAGTATGTCTTTGTGTGTTTATGTGTTTGTTTTGCAGTTGTGATAGTTCTATGTGAAACTGGGTTTGTGGTGTGCGTGGTTTCCTTCTCCTCCTGTCTGGTCTTGCCAGTCCTGAGTTGAGAGAGCTCAGCCTCCAGTTTGGCTATATAGTTGCATCTCTCACATGTATTTGTGTTTTGTGGGAGAAGGAGTGGGTTGTCTGTGTACATGAGGCAATTGTAACATTGCCTCAAGATGCCCAGATTCAACAGCTGAACAGGAGAGGATGCTAGCAACTGACCCTTCGACATGCTAGAAAAAGTGAAAAAGTTTGCTGTGTAACTGAGTCAGAAGGGACCTATAGGGAAATGGGTACTCAAGGGGATTCTAGGCTAATGTAGTACTTTGTTTAGTATACACGTACTTTACCTATATAAAAATGCTTTAGGAGCAAGTGCTGAGCTTTTGAGATAGAGAATAGACTGTTTAGATTGCAAGTAGAGAAGTTCTAAGGGAAAAATTGAAGAGCAGACTTTACAGAGCCAGAAATAGTTTAACCTTGTTTAACCGGCGCTGCCCGATGGTGCTCTATGGACAACTCCGCGCTAAATCACGCAAAAGCGTGCTAAAGCGGGCTTTAAAGCAGGGGGTTGAAAAGAGCTAGGAATTGACCCAAAATGGCCAATAGACTACAAGTTAGAAATCAGGAAAAAGTCACTCTTTGGCTATATTACAGGGGGCTGAAAAGAGCTAGGAATTGACCCAAAATGGCCAATAGACTACAAGTTTCTGGCTGGAACCACTCCTCTAGGGACAAATAGGCTGCTCAGTGCTCCCCACTCCCACTGGTGAACAAAGACGCTTCCTTTTATCCAAATAAGGATATGGAATAGCACAAGAACCAAGACAAAGCCCAGAGATCAGCAAACTCTGAAGACTGGACTATTCTAGTTCAGTAAGGCGGGAAAACAAGATTTTTTTTTTTTTTTTTTTTTTGCAGAAAACAGAGGAAAAACAGACAGTAAATGCTATAAATGCTTTTAAGTGGCTAGCGCACTTGAGTGTGTTAGCCTACAGGTAAAATTAAGCAACAACTAACTTTTTAAAAGTGCAAAACAGTTAATCAACACAAAAACAGTTTAAATAGAATGCAGAGCTGTATAAACAGGCTAAAATGCAGTCGCTAAGCAGTAAATAATCAAAAAGCCAGAAAAAATACTTAAATCAGTTATAGCAAATACAGTTATAACAAATGCTCTGAAATATATTGTATATTTCCAAAATGTTTGAGAAGGACAGTCAGAACGCAAGAAGGTTCAGGCGAAAGAGAAAAAAAAAAGTTTTGTTTTACTTTTTAGTGAGTTTCTTGTAAGAAGATTATGTTTGGTTTATGTAATGCTAGATATTTGAACATATTACTTTTTATAGGGGTTATTCAAACCATTTATGTTAACTGATTAGCCTCTTAACGTAGTCATGTTATATAATAATGTGTATAGGATTGATTAGTAGCATATCAGTATCATGTATGTAGTTAGTGGATTTCACTCCAAAAACAGATTTGTTCAACCTGTGAATAATAAACCTTAAATCATTGTTGGAACTATGTATTTCATAAACTTTATATCTAATATTTCTCTGTATATACTGGATGTCAAAAATAACTTTTTTGTAAATATGGTGACATGCTTCATATTAAAAAAATACAATACAGCTCCCCGCCAGGAGTTATAAACTCCTCGTTTCAATGACATTAGCCACTGAGAACAAATCCTTAAGTAGTAATAGCAAAACACAGCCTCCACTAATAGTATATATTATGTAATTAAAATGTGAAATAGAGCTAGAAATAAAGTATTAGCAATTAAACATATAAGGTTATATTTTGAGTATCTCATCAGGTACGAAAAGATATCCAAGGAGAAAAAACATACTATATGTAGTTTGTATATGTCTAAAGATAGAATAAACTATTAGAACTGCCTTAATTAACATCTAAAGTAATAAGTAAGACTGAGTAAATTGATATATACCCTTATAACTAGTGTTAAATAGTAGCTATTATTTATCTAAATAACAATTTATATTAGTTGCTGAACATCAGATAAGATTATATATGACCAAGATGATATTATCTCAGAAACTATCATATTCATGTAAATAATGTAATCAACCATAGTGTATTCATATATTGTAATACAATATTTTCCTTAGAAGTATAAGTGTAGATGTGAACACAAAAAAAAAACACCTTTGCCAGCTTGTCATCTCTATAAATAACAGTGTGACTATATAGGTTAAAATAAATAACAGTGTGACTATATAGGTTAAAATAAATATGATGTCAAAAAATACATAATAAAAGACACTGCAGCATATGAGAATGATTGACATATATAACAAAGCTAGCTCAGCAGTTATTACTGACATGTAAAATGATGTGTAAGAAATGATAATATATTAATTTAATAAACACGTCTGTTTGCTATCTTTTGAACAAAACATGAAGTCTAAATGAAACATATGATGTACAGTGACTGTATATGAAAGAGAAGGGTAAACAATATTAGTATTATAAAAAGTTGTACTTAAAGTGTGTATATAATGTGTATGAATATGCATTATAAATGGTGAAGAGAAGATCTTACCTTGAAAGCATATTACAACAAAAGGGAATGGTTAATAACATAAAGTCCATATGACAAGTGAAATATATGCATATATTATAAATTTGGTTCATTTGTTTTTTGTCTCTTTTGTTTTTCAGAAGTTTTCCAAGTGGAATTAGAAGCCATTCTTTTAAGAGAGGGACTTGCCCATTCAATTTCTTCTATTTTCTCCAGTAGTTTATGAGCTTTAATAAATGTCAGTGCAGAATCCAAGTCTTCAAATATCGTTGGTCCTTCAGGAAGGAAAATCTTCAATCTTACAAGGAACAAAAGGTGAGTTTTAATCTGTATTTTCTTTAATTCTTTTACTAAAGGTAAAAATGTCTTTCTCTTGGCAATTACCATTGTTGAATAGTCATTGTCAAAACGAATTATAGAGTCATTGTATTTCAGAGGAGACTTAGACCAGGCAGTCTTTAAAACCAACTCTTTGTCAGATGAAGAGAGTAACTTTACTATGACTGACCTTAGTTGTTTTTTATTAATGTTGCTGATAGCTGTTGATGACCAGTGAGCCCTTTCTATTCCAAAAGACATAGCCTCTGGGAGATCAGGTGTTTTAGGTAACCAGATGTTGAGAAAGTTTGTCATATTGTTTCCTTCTATATTTTCAGGGAAACCAAAAATCCTCATATTATTTCAACGGGATCTGTTTTCAAGATCTTCCAACTTGTTTTGTAGCATAGTGTTTTGTTTGAGTAAAAATTCAGTGTTGTTTTCATTCTCCATTAATCTGCTGTCCATGTCAGTTAGTGATTCTTCAATACTGGTTATTTGAATTTTTTGTTGCTTCAGATCTTCGTGTAGCAGGTCCATCTGTTTAGGTTTTTTTCCTTAAAGCTATCTATTTTAGAGTCAATTTTATCAGTCTTAGTATTTAGGTCTTGAATGTTAGATATTAGAGTTTGTAGTTCTCTTTTAAGGCTGGAGTCATGAATGCCTGTCTTAGTGAGACTCATGCTGGAATTCTTTTTAGATGAGAAGAAATTTTCCTGATAGATTTTTGACTGGAAAATATGTCCACTTTTAGTTTTTTTGTAGATATTCCTGTAGAAGAGGTTAAGTATTAACAATATATATGTAGAAAAAAATCCGAGTTTTCTTGTTAGAAGACAAAATTCCAGTATAAATAAGTTTTCTTTAGTGGAGCTGGTGAATTCTGCTGCTACCCTATGCCCATGCTGGCCACGCCCCTATCATGCTTCCCCTTGATGTTCAATGTAGTGTATGTCATTTATGACAATTTAAGACAGTAGTGTTATTATACACAAGCCCATGTTATTAAATCCTGTCTTTAATATCTAAATTCGGCAGACTGCTTTATCTTATGTGACGATTATATATTTTATGTATAGATTTACTAAAATCATACATTACATAACTACTGTGTGTGTGGTTTTTTTTTTTTTTTGGCTGTTGGTTAGTTATTTGAGACACCACAAGCTCTAATGCTTATTCTTAATATTAGCTCCTTCCAAGCATGTTTATACAGTCCATAGACTTTAAATTATGAGACTCTTCTAGTTTCTTATTTGTTATAAGTATATTTCCGTCCTTACATACACACATATCAGTACTTCAACCACGTGCAACAATACCCATCCAGTTTTGCTAGAATACCATTCACTAGCTCATGTGGTATATTTTCAGGCTGTTCTTCAAAATATCCAAACCAGTATTTGTCTTCTTCCATTTTACCAGCCTGTTCCATGCAGTGGCCACTCTGCCAGTGAACCACTCAACACACCTTCCATTCCCACAGATATTTCCACGAAGGAAATCTAATGACTCCGTAGCACTTCCCGGCAACCCCAAACACCCCTAGAATCAGCTATCCCCATATGTCCAACATGTCTGAGCAAGATCACCTCCCAGACACTGCAAAGGGTTCTGCACAAGACCAAATGCTCTTAGTCTTTCACAATAACTCAGACTTCCATTCTTATGTAAGTCCTTAATGTGTGTAGACCAAAATACATTTTAAATATAAAATTGCACTTATTTTATTATTTTTATTTATCAAAAAATCAACTTAATGATCTAAATGAAGTGTTTGGAGACCATCAATATGTGTACATGTGGTTTAAAAGAGCCCCTTTATTTTATATATATATATATATATATATATATATATATATATATATATATATATATATATATTGCCAAGAATCATCTCGGAGGCTCCTCAGAGCCGTTAAACATTATCGTCTCTCTGTCTCCATTACCATAGCAAACTGGGAGCATCTGTTTCTGTTAGTGTGTCTGTGTACTGCATACCAATGGCTCACGATGCACCTGAAGCAAAGCTTCACTTCACTGCAACTTCAAGCCTAAATTCCCTCCCTTTCAGTGAGACAACAGCCAGGAATAGAACAGAGAGCAAACAGATTAAAAAAAACTCCTAACAAGCCACCACAACAAGAGATAACACATTATTCAAGCCTTCCTACCTCTCACTCAGCAGATGTATAAACAAACTATTCTCTGCCAAAATATTCCAAATCACAGTTTTATCCACCCCCTTCCCCTGGATCCAGGCTAAAACACCAAATGTCTCTTCCTAATACACAAGCATCAGTAAACCTTGATCACAAGCTGCAACCCACAGCTTCCCGGAGATGAACATGGCAACATACAACAGCTGCCAGACACAGCTGCATCCACACACACCATGTCAGGCTTAATCAAACAGCACTCAAAGCTATGATCTTCTTCTTCTTCTTTTGGCTTTCCCTGGTTAGAGGTCGCCACAGTGGAGCATCTGTCCGCTCATGATTGACAGTGGAGTTTTACAGTGTTGAGTTGCCAGCCCAGCACACACACACACACACACACACACACACACACACACACACACACATGCACACACACACACATTCGCACTTAGGGCCAGTTTAGAGTGTCCAATCCACCTACTGCATGTCTTTGGGATGTGGAAGGAAACTGAAGCACCCAGAGGAAACCCACACAACCACAGGGAGGACATGCAGACTCTGCACAGAAGGCACCCCAGCCATGAATCGAACCAGAGAACCTCTTGCTGTGAGGTGGCAATGCTAACCGCTGCACCACCGTGGCCACCCAGCGCTCAAAGCTATGATACCTGCCATAATTAATATTAACTATGTTTAGACAGAATAATAATGACATTTGTGCTAGCTGCCAGAAACGGCTGCTTCCATGCACACCATATCAGGAGTGACCAAACAGCACTTGAAGCTATGATACCTGCCATAATTGATATTAACTATGTTTAGACAGAATAATAATGACATTTGTGCTAGCTGCCAGACATGGCTGCATCCATGCACACCATATCAGGATTGATCAAACAGCACTTGAAGCTATGATACCTGCCATAATTGATATTAACTATGTTTAGAGATAATAATAATGACATTTGTGCTAGCTGCCAGACATGGCTGTATCCACGCACACCATATCAGGGTTGATCGAACAGCACTTGAAGCTATGATACCTGCCATCATTGATATTAACTGTGTTTAGACAGAATAATAATGACATTTGTACTAGCTGCCAGACACAGCTGCATCCACGCATACCATATCAGGAATGATCAAACAGCATGTGTAGCTGTGATACCTGCCATAATTGATACTAACTATATTAGGCAGAATAATGATGACATTTGTACTAAGAGCTTGCTATTATTATTCAAGCAGGATATACATGACATTTCTAAATCATACTTTAATTGAAGAAGGCATTAGTCTCCATGACAGCATTTTTTTTCAAAACACTCTACTGTTACATGCTGTTATATATGATGTTAAAACAGCAAAACAAACCACCCAATGGATAAAAGAACCACTGTATATAAATGGTAATATTACCCAAGCAATGAACGTGTAAACAGTGGAGTGAAGCATGGTATCCTTCAGACCATATGGTTTGAAGAAGCCACTCGAGTAGTGGTGAAAGAGCTAACATAATTAAAGTCTGCTTGTTTGTTTTTAAGTTTGCAAAGTCATTTGTATATATGTACGAATACCGTGCTTCGCTCCACTGTATACATGTTCATTATATATGATGTTAATTTGTTACATTTGAGTCTGAACTCTGATGAATGGTACCTTGTTGAATTAATTAATTACTTAAATTATTATAAGTAACAACAATGAAAAATGAACAAGATAAATATTCATTGAGTTCAAGTAGGGGAATATAAACTTCTATGTTTATATTATATGCTGCTTTTTTGGCTTATATATAATGTAAATGGTAACCCATTTTGACCTACCTTTGTTTGCGAAGAATTACTGGACTCTGAACATTCTGAATAAATCATTACTGTTTCTCAGTTGTTTAAGAAACCCTCCTTTTTTAAATAAAAACAGATGACAACTGATGTACCATATCATTTGATACTTTGAGAGATGTAGTTGTAAGAGTTATTTTTTTGGGACAGCTATCTTGGAATCACTTTTTTGTTTCTTCTTTCTAACATTAGTCCAAGGATTTGTTTCTTTTATTATTTTAAGAGTAGGGACCATCCATTCCATTTCTTCTGGGATAGACACTATGTTGTTGTTTTTGATTAATATAATAGCTTCTTCTAAGTCATTAAAGGTTCTCATGTCATTGGCATAAAGTATTTTTATCTTGGCTGGAAAGGCCAGCTGTGCTTTAATGTTTCTTTGTTTCAACAGTTTTATTATTGGCCAGACTTTTTTCCTTCATTCTAGTATTCTGGGAGAATAATAATTATCAAACCTTATCAGGCTTTGATTGTATTTTAACGGTGATTTTCTCCAAGTAGATTTTAGTATTAGTTCCTTGTCCAGAAATGAAAGAAATGTTATAACCATGGATCTAGGTTGAGTATTTCTTGAGTTAGAAGCAGGTTTCCTCAGTGCTCTGTGCACCCTTTCAATTCCAAATGAAGGTCCCTCTTTCAAGTCTAAAAATGCAGGAATCCATGTTGTTAAGAATTAAATAATGTCTTCACCTTCAGTGTTTTCAGGCAGACCAAAGAGCCTTATGTTGTTTCTCCTTTCCCTGTTTTCTAAGTCATCTATTTTGTTAAGCAGCCATGTATTCTGTTTAAGTAGAAATTCTTTTTGGAATTCTTCCTCTTCAAGTCTCCCTTCAATGTCATTTAGAGAAGTCTCTATATTTGTTATTTTTTATGGTGTTGCTGTAATAGTTCCTTAAGAGTATCAGTCTGTTTTTGAGAATTTAATTTGAGGTTTTCTATGTCATTTTTAAAGCCATCCATCTTCAAAGATAGTTCCTGTAAGGTAGATGTCATCAACTGCAGTTCTTTTTTCAAAGCAGCATCTGGATGAGAATTCCTTGAGTTGTTCATATTCAGTGACTCAATATATCTCCAAGTTACTTGACAGTAACATGTTTGTATATCTCCACCAAAATTGATATTTATGTAGTTTAGTAGTTTATCTATAGATTTCTGACATTTTAAACTTGAAAATAATAACATTTTCCGATATTATTATATTAGTTTATGGACCTCTCAAAATTCACTGCTCTCAGTTGGCCATCTAGGCTCTGCCCCCTTTCTTTTTTTTTTATTAAATCCTTCTACAGTTTTCCTTTTTCTATCTCAAACTCTATTACCAATAGAATTTCTTTTTGCTTGACTAAATTTCATTTTATATTTTCACTATCACTCAACCCAGACTCTTCCTCCTCTCTTTTATTAAAATTAAAACTTTCATTGCCGACTTTTTGTATGGTCCTCATTATTAACTTCTTCACATTCTGTTTGTATACTCCTTATTTTTTTCTCTATTTCTATATATTCACTCTCTTGATTCTATTCTGTTAGTGTTTTACTATCTCTTGCTGTACTTCAGTTACCTGATGTCTACATTCCATCCTCAAGTGTCCAACTTTCTTATCTACATTCCATCCTCAAGTGTCCAACTTTCTTACATTTATAACACTTTACTTCACAATTTCTTATATTATGTCCTGTCTTTCCATACCCAAAACATTTCCTTTTTTTGCAATTACTTAACACATGATTATCTTTTCCACACAAAAAAATTTGTCTTTGGCTGACCCCAATATTTTACCATACCTTTTCCCCCCTTCCATATTTATAATAATTGGAATATGCACAGTGCTATAATTTTTCAATTTTTAAAACAACATTGCAATCCCATGAACAGTCCATAAACCTCTGTTATCACAAACTTTTGCAGTATCCATCACATCTTTAGATGAACTTAATAAATGCTTTTTAAGGTCATTTTTTCAACCTCAGTCCTGAACCGAATGTTATTTTTTTCTTAGTCTCTCTTTAAAATGCTTTAAATACATAAACAGTCCCAAGGAACACAGTCTTTCTTTATTTTTCATACTCTCCTTAAAAATATCCATTACTTGATTAGTCTCAAAAATAATGTCACAAAATGGCTCTTTATTTATATTAATAAATGCCCTAACCTCATACGCTTTTACTCCTAAAGGTGTTATTTTGTTCCAAACCTTATATCTGTCAATTCACCCTCTGCTTTTTTTTTTTTTTTTTTATTCATACTTTAAAAATCTTCATTCTTCCTACATTTGCTGCTTTCTTTCTCCTTCTTTCTCCACTTCAGACTTTACCATCTCAGCATATGACTTTCTGTTTTCGACCTGTGGAATATCGCCTCTCTATATCTTCTCCATTAAGTCTCCCCATGAAACATCATTAACACTTTTAGGTTCACTAGCATTTACTAGCTCCATGAGTAAATCATCCTGCAACCCTCCCAATTGGAGGGTTGTAACAACCCATCTCTTTATATCATCTTCATCTCTGCAGAGATTTTGTTGAAATACCTCTTCAGAGTCCATTAACGGCATCTCTTCTCTGCTTATTTTTGCTCTGAGAAAGCCCGGATGCTTTCTCCACTTCTTTGCTTTCACAACCACCTTCCAACAAAGGCTCAACCACCTTTGCATTTTCTCCTTCTTCCTTCATTTCTGGATACTTATCTTCATCAACTAAAATATTTTTTTCTTTAAACATCACTTTCATAGCATTACTGCTATGCCCCAAACACTCCATCCTTGTACCACTCTCTTCCTGGTTTCTCCGAGCTGCCTCAACACTTGGAAAAGAAACCAGAAGTGCTACATCAACTGGTGTTCCCATATGAGAAGAGTTGGGGAATGTCTTTGGTGATCTTGCATAATTTCCCCTAGTTAGTGAGAATACCACGTCAAGTATCATTTGCAAAGAGGCCATTGGCCTAGTGGTACTAACCCAGTCAACAAAGTATAAATAAATACTATCATTAGACATTTCCTAGCTTCTCTGGAAAACCTTAGGCCAGAGTTTGCTGTTGAGGGCTAAGAAGAGCCATGCTTAGAAAAGATAAAGTAATGTCCAGAATGGTGCTAATTGGACACCAGTGGACACAGTGGACATAATACTGATTACAGCAGTTATATTAGTTACGTCTGTTTATTACCTGCTACATTTGAGACTGTATAAGTTTTTCCATTTAGTATGAACTATCCATTTTTTGTGTATAATTTTAGCATGTTGAGACTTAGCTGCCATTTGGCATTTTGCTATAGCTTTTACCTATAAGCATATAAATGGTTACAGTGCTACATTACACTGTTACAGTTTCTTCTTTCATTGTTTTTGCTGTTGTCTGAAATTTTGTCATTCTGCATTCTAGTGTTGCATAACTAAATGGATACTGCTTTCTAATGCTGTATAACTAAATGGCAAATGCTTTTATCACTAATGCTACAATTGTCTCTTCATCTGCTCATTTTATTTATCACTTTTATCACTGTTGGAAATGCTTTCCTGTTTCCTGATGTTGAGAAGTCAGATAAAGGGGGACTTTTTCCCAGATTGTAGTGAACTAGCAGTTATTTTCCATAATCTTACACATTACTAAATTATACCAACGCCACTTATCTACAGCTACTTAAAGAGACAAAACAAACCTTACAAAAAGCACAAATTATTCATGTCAATGTCGCTTCATTGTATCCTTACATTACGATAAAATCAAACCCACAACAAAACAGAAAATAAGTTAAAAAGAAATAAAATGCAGTATTATTCCTATTATCAATGAATGAGTACAAAGTTTTAATTTAGTGGCCTTGGCTAATATTCACCCTCCAACCATTTTTATTTACTGGTATTCTTAAAAACATACTTCTTTACAGACAGAAGTAGTATTTTCAATTATTGTTTGATCACTTCATTGTGTTTTGTGTATTTATGTTTATTTAATTAACTGTTCTTTGCTTGAGCATATGCAATTTAAGCTATGTGTTTTATGTAATTCTTAGTTTTCTTTGAAAAAAAAATGCACCTAAATAAAACTGGCATTTAAACTGAAGATATATCCTGCACCACACTGCTGAAAGTAATTACTTGCATAACTATGAAATATCAGAGACATAATTACGAACAGCAAAAATAATTCAAAAACTAATAATTCATTCCCAACAATCAACATTCAAATCAAACTACATAGTTTCTACTCACAAAACCACCAATAACCAGACTTACTATCAATAAATACACAGAAAAATATTTGCCTCTCTACACCAAAGGTTCACTTCCAAAAGACTTGCTGTCAGTGTAAGTGACAAATTATACTTAGCGCAGGTCTTTTGGAATCTGACCTCCCAGTGTAAGCCTGCTTATAGATAGGCCGTATAACCAAGCGAGTCACTTTCAGAGTCAAGTCTTTTGGAATCAGGGCAGACTTGCACTGAGAACAACTCTTTTAGAATCTTACTCAACTTCTTCAGACTTACATCACTATAGAGGGCATACATCTATTAATAAAGCACAGCTACTCTGTGCAGGTGACATAGAAAAGCAACCTTGGGCCTCTATTTTTATTTGGTTATTTACTGTTTGTTGACTGGCATACAGCACTGATCCAGGGAGACCATTTTCAAGCTCAGCCCAGGAAAAGTGATCACAAAGTATTAGTAGACAAAGTAGTAGTTTACAGGACAAATGAACATTACAGATACAACATCAAGCATGCAAAAACATTATAACAATAGCACAGCAATTTGTTTAACATAGCAAGAGTCTATCTAATACAATATCCAGCAGGCAAAAACATTATAACAATAGCACAGCAATTTGTTTAACATAGCAAGAGTCTATCTAATACGATATCCAGCAGACAAAGACATTATAACAACAGAGAAGTCTAATGCAGTAGGACTCGACTTAATATCATGGTATAAATAATTCTGTTTATATACTTATTGTAGGCTAATTTAGGCTATAGAGTAAGAATTGCAAAAAGACCCAGTAAATCTGGAGTCTTCACTGTGTAAAACCTTAAATGTCCTGTAGTAGAGGCCACTGGGATATATGTAGACCCCTTAATGGCATACAAGTGTTTCAACTACATGGCTTCTAAATACCGATGACTTTTTTACTTTTTAAGTCTTTGTGGGTGCATTCAGGCCAATAAAGACAGACCCCACTAGTTGTAGACGTATATGTTTCAGCCCTTTTTTGACCTCTTCAGTGCAACATAAGTGGACTGATTGACTTAAGTCACTTACTCCAAGAACATGTCTTTTGAAATATGGTCTGCTCTGGTGTAAGCCTGCTTTATAGATAGGCCTTACAGCGGAGTAAGCCTGCTTTATAGATAGGCCTTACACCGACAGCAATAATTTGGAATCAGGGCAGGCTTACAGCAGAGTAAGTTACTTACACTGAGAGCAAGTTTTTTGGAATCAGGTCCTGAGAGCAAGTCTTTTGGAATCAGGTCCTGGGTTTGTTAGTTCCTCTATTGCAATTGTCAGTACAGTACGTGAAAGAAACAACAAAAAAGGACTCAATGTGTTTGTGCCTCCTCTCTCAAGAAATTAGCCGATTTTAATTTAACAGAGATTTCTAATGCTGGAACTTTTATAGGCAGATGTATAAATAGTAAAGCAGTATGCACATTACAGTGTTTATGCAAATGGGGCAAAATAGCCAAGTAATGGGACATTGGAATGGATGCAGGGGAGAAGGCTGTATATGGGGAGGCCCCATTCGACCACGATTTTTGAGGGGAGAAGGGTGGCAATCTCAAAGGCAGCCCTGTGCGGCACAAACTGTAGCTACACCACTAATCAGTAGGCCATGAAGAATGACATTTGGAGGTCCTAGCAAACTATAATATTCTTTTGCTAAGATTAGAATATTGCCTACCATTAACTTACTTTTACCATAAAACCCACATACTGCAAGTCACCGAAAACAAAATCCTAAGGTTCATCATCTTCTCCCTTCCTAGTGAACATCATTGCTACACATTTAAAAGAAAATGTTTACCGTTTACTACAGGGTCTGGGTGTCTGGGGCCATACTTTGTCTGTTCTTCAGTTTGCATTTGGAAGTTGATATCCCACAATTGCACTGGAGTGGGTGGAGTTATAAAATTATGTATGTAAATGTTATGTTAATCAGCGTACAGATTTGTACCTATTTTTCATGGGCCTTTGTCCAGACTTTTGATGTTTCCAGGTTGGTAGTTATGATAGATATGTTTATTCATAGAAATAAGGGTAAGTGATGTGTATTGCTAAATCATATTACATTTCTAATGGACTACAGTTGTTGCCATTACATTGTAATTATAACAAAGCAGTTAAATAAATTGCCTATCAAGACTTTTCATTTTGTGAAATCTAAAAGACTTTGGGCCAGATTCCAAAAGAGTTGCTCTCTGTGTTATTCTGCCTTGATTCCAAATTACTTATTCTCAGTGTAAGTGACTTGCTTAGGTGTAAGGCCTATCTGTTTACAGGCTTACACCAGAGGCCAGATTCCAAAAGACCTGCTGTCAGTGTAAGTGGTCACTTACAGTGAGAGCAAGTCTTTTGGAATCAGGCACATAGTATTTCAGTGTAACACTAAGCTGTAGACCTAGACCTGTGTATATCTTTAGATGAAGTATGGAAACAATCATTTCGATATGAGCAACTTCATTTCTACTGGGAATTTAAATACTACAAGAACTATAGACTGAATCAATCTTTGTTCAGATAAATTCTATAGTCGTACCATTAAAAAATGAAATCTGCATTATTTTCAATTGTAATGATGCTATTAAACATCTGGAACTGTATTTTTTACATATGAATATTTAGTTATTAGGTATTCAACCACACTACTGGATGAAAAAGATAAATCATAAAACAAAATAGGTGGCCCAGTATGACTAGCATAGACCTTGGTAATAATGTTATTTCAAGAATGGGTATTCTTCCATAATATAAACAGTAAACAGCAAAAGCTATATGAGAGCTGTAAAATAAAATTGTATACACTTTGTACAATTCTGAAATCAGTATTATTAAAATCACAATTATGAAAGCAGTGTTTTTGAAAAAAAAATGATGACAGGGCCATAAATCTCTTTCTGGCTAGTAAAGGTGGAATGTGTTTTTTGATAAATCAAGAGTATTGTTCTTATTTCAAAGTGACAATTACAAAAACATTTAAAGGTTATTAAAGATTTCATTTTCAGGGTGAAAAATAATCAAAATGTTTTTTATTAATAACAATTGTCATTCTTATTTTGATTGCTATTAATCTGTTATGCAGAGGTATCATAACTGCATGTTCTGCTAGTGATTTCAGAAACAGTATTTTGAGTTCAGTACCCAAACATGTTTATAATACAGAGAAATCATCCCTATAGACTACTTATATTTTCATATTACACCAGACTGAGTAAAATAAAATATAAAGTACAATTCAAAAATGCATATATCAGTAATTATGTCTGCTGCTGTTGCACTAACTTTATACTTGTGACACTAATATAGTGTCGGGGGAGTGTAGTGGTAAACTAACTAATGTATATATTTTATGTTATCTGTATAGCTGTTTTAAACTATATAATACATAGAGATGAGAGCGTTACTGCTAGATTAATGGTTTTGTTTAAAAGTGAATAAGAAGCAAGTTTTAAGGAACATATACACTATGCATTTAAATGTTGTGTTTTAAAGAATGTATACACTATGAACCTAAATGTTTTCCAGTACTTTTCCACTGTCACATCTGCACTGATATTATACATTTTGGTGTTGGCACAGAAACGTGTTTTTGCATATTCAGGGTGAAGTAATATAATGCCAACCGGACTAGTGCACAAAGATCCAAAAGTGTTTATCTGGACAATCGACTGTACAAAGGGCTGGATGTGTGTTAAAAGGTGATGAGTTGTGTTTCGTGACATATACACACGAAGAAAGTTGAAACTTTATTGAACTTCCATGTGAAGAAAATGTGCTCTTTCGACTTCTGGTTTGTAAGTTATAAATTACTATTCTTATGTACTCCTGATCAAAGTAAGGTGAAATATAAACATGTACTACATACTTTTCTTAATGGAAGTAGAGTTCAAATCTTACCTCCCCCTACATATATGTGGTGTTATCAGTGCTCCTCTGTAAAGCCTAAAAAACTCGCAAGCTCCTGTATTAAGTACAGTATGTCTTAATTAGTGTATTCCTCTACAATCCTTAATTAAAGCTTTTCAAAAATAATTTTGACACATGCATGGTTAGTAGATGATATAAACATGGAGAAATGCTATTCAAGCTTTTTTAGGTTAAGTGACTATCACCTGTAACAACACCTTGGGTCTTCTAACAATAGGAATAACCTTTTGACCTTTCTGTTTTGCCATATTTGCATATACAGGTACATTGCAAAATACTGAAGTATGGCACCAACTTTAAAGTTAGTTCTAACTGGTATTCAGTATAATGAGATATGACAATGCATCATTGTATGTCTCTAAATAATGATATCTGTATTAGCAAAAAGGGTGAGGGGATGTCTAAAATACTGTAAATCCATCCTTAATTAGCATATGATTATCTCATTGGCAACATGGAAGGAGTTTACAAAGCACTATAAAGTCGCCTTAGTTTGTCATTATCCCCATGATGGCTTAAACTCAGACAGCCTAGTGTATCTCAGAAAAGTTGGTCTTAGCAGCATTTTTACAGTCAAAATTTGATTATGGTGAAATTGTATTTAAAAACTGTTCTAATACCGAGGTTACACTACAGGCTTGAAATAATGATGTTTGCCTGTTTTCCATCTTTTGCACCTGCTGAAACAATCTTCAGTGTGGTATTCTGACTCCGAAATCGCTGCTTTAGACTACATTTAATATTTTCAGAATATTTTAAAATAAATTGTAGGCTTTGTAAATTATATATTTATGTATCTTTTAATGGCTGTGACAAACTATGTCCAAATGCTATTTTTTTAAGATGACACTGGAGCCTTGGCTTAGTTTATTGATTTGTTCAGAATCATGTGTAATGCAATTAGAGACTGAAGGAAATCAAATAAAGGTCTGCAAGATAAGCCTCGTTAGCATTATGCAGCCATAACTCTCTCAGCTATGCTGACGACAGCAGCTAATAACTTTAACTGTCTGCGCTATATGCTGCTAGATACTTAGACAAGGCTGTCAGAGATTTCAGACAGATAAATGGAAGTCTGCATGATTTGCATAAACGAAACTAACAGTTTAACATTTTTCAATAAAGTTAAAAAACACATGATCTGATGTCGTCCATTTCATTAAGCATCACGAATGGGTCTTCGGATCCTTCCTAGGATCCAAATCAGCCATTTCTTCCAGACATACGATCCAAGTCTCAAACTACTCCCACTCCCATAATGCCTCACTCCTATTCAAACTCTCAGATCTTGTTTGCCGCCTTCCAGCACAGACACAATTTCGAGCCTCCTTTCAACTAAATAAAAATTTCCATTTATTTCTGTAATCTTATTAGCTCTTTCTCTCTCCTAGTTAGTTTATAGCTTTTCTGTATTTGTAGTGTTACCCTCCCTTCCCTTCTAAAGTACATTTTCTAGAGGACTCTGATTTCAGTGGAGGGGAAGGGTCCTCCCAGTCTCCACCTGATGATATTTCCTTCCGGATATCTTAGAAATTCTGAATCAAAAGGGTGGCTGTTCCTTGCAATCCCCTTCCTCAGTGGAGTCAGTGTTCCTGGAGGCATTTGGGAGAGGACAATCTACATATTGGGTGACCCCCCACCCCGTCGGACCAGGTCATTGACCTTATCACCTGCTGGGCTTGGAAGGAGCCTGACACCATGCAGTAAATTCCCAAACATGTGGACAAATATTTTAGTCTCCCCAAGAGTAAAGGTGTCCCAGTTGATGCAATTGTGATGTTGGCAGCCACCAAGAAGGAGCTCATTGAACAAGCTCCACTGTTCTGAGAAGTGCGTGTATGCCTCAGCCACTTTTACACTGAGAGCTTTGAATTACTTGGCACACTTCACATGCCTTCAGAGAGGGTTTACCTTTACAATGGCGAAACACACTAGTGCGATTGCTGATATGAGTGAATCTTAACAATGAAAATCAAAACCACAACAGTTTCCAATGTTCAAAAATCAGCAAATCGAAAAGCAGATTCACTGATTTTCGAACATAAATGTCGAAAAGAAAATGTAATGCACCCCCCACACCCCCCTACTTTAATATTCTAACTCCGAGATTGCACTACAGTGGGGAAGGGACCATTTTCTGATCACACTATAGTGCAATCCGCCCCAAAATGCAGAATCTGCAATGAGCGAATGTCACTGTGCATTCGCTCATTGCACATTCAAACCTTTTTCCATTCGACGTTTGCAAACTTTGCAAATGTCCTTTCGAACATCTGCCGTTCGCCCTTTTGCAAAATGCACACATGAAGGTAAACCTTCAGAGAGATCTGCTTAAAGAAATCTCTACGTCTCTGATGCAGTCACTGTCAGAGAAGGACCTTAAAACGGTTTCCCCCAGATGATCACTATGTCCTCTATCGCTAACTCCTCGATGAGGATAAGCTCCCACTCTGTGGAAGGGACCTCACGAGCATCTGGTTCAGGCATAGCCCTCAGGAGACATGCCTAGATGAGACTGTGTGGATTTGCAAACCTCTTTAAAATGTCATTCATTGACACCCCCTTTGATGATTCCTCCTTATTTGGACCATCAGTAAAAGAGACTCTTACCTGCAGTGAACAGGAAGGCAAGACCTTATCTGCCATAGAGATCAAGTTTTCTTTCCCCCAATAGACCCTCTCCAGGAACCAGTGGAATGGGAAGAAGATGTGGTTCTGTAAGTTCTAAGGGCCTTTTCCTGATTTGCAAGACAAATCCTCTTCTGGAGGTAGAGGGAGAGGATTCAATGGTAGACACTGCCCCAGAAGGAGAGAGGGTCCACAAAACCAAGGCTTCAGGAACCTTTCTCTGACAGGCCTTTTCAACGCTCCTGAAGCACTGCCCAGCTGTCCTACTCTGGAGGCAGTCGGGGCAGACTTTCATTACACCCAGAAGCCTGAATAAACATAACAAATGACACCCGGGTGTTAAATGTTATGTCCAGAGGTTACTATATTCCCTTTTCCTTTCCTCCTCCCAGTTCTGAGAAGTATCTCCCTGACAGAGGGAGAGTGCCCTTCTAGAAGTTAAATAACCAGCAGATCCCAACTGAACAACTAGGATGCGGAACTTACTCATGCTTCTTTTTGGTGCCAAAGAAGACAGGGGACCTTTGACCCTTTCTGGATCTGAGCAGTCTGAATTTATTTATAAAGAAGTCAAAGTTCTGCCTGGTTAAGGTACAGTCCATTCTGCCTCTTCTGCACAAGGACAACTGGATGTGCTCTGTAGATCTCCAGGATGAGTACTATCATATCAAAATTGACACATGCACAATCATTACCAATTCAGTCCACTGTCCTTTGGCCTACCACTGCCCCCTGGGTGTTCACCAAATGCATGGCATTGGTTGCAG
Organism: Protopterus annectens; assembly: GCF_019279795.1. NCBI lineage: Eukaryota > Metazoa > Chordata > Ceratodontiformes > Protopteridae > Protopterus > Protopterus annectens. Next base: position 758,115,286 of record NC_056726.1, on the reverse strand, counting down.
CGCATTTCCATTTGCAAGGATTTCAGGTGTTTCCTTACCTGGATGATTGGCTCCTAATGGCACTCACAAGACATCAACTACTTTAGACTATTCAGGCTTTGTTGCACCTGTTCTATTGCCTGGGAATCACAGTGAACATGGCGAAGTCCAAGATGACTCCTGTACAGGATATCGAATTCATGGGGATGCAGTTAAACACAATCACACAGATAGCAGCTCTGCACCCCCAGAGAATAAGATCCTTGAGACAGCAAGTTCAACTTTTGCTAGACACCCCAACTCCACCAGCTCAACTGGTCCTCATGGCCCTAGGATCCATGTCAGCTGCCATTCTTCTAGTGCCCCATAGCCAGGTTCTTTATGCGAGTACTCCAGTGGACCATATCTATTCTGTGCCATCCATTGTCAGTCCCTGTAAGACTCACTCTGATTTGCAGGTGTCATCTGCAATGGTGAATCCTTACAGATGACCTCCATCTCAGAAGACCTTTCAGTCTTCCCCCTCCTATGGCCACAGTAACCATGGATGCCTCCCTGTTGGGGTGGGGGTTGGCATTTCCAGGGAAAGATGATTCAAAGCATTTGGTCCTAGACAGAGACCAAATTGCACATAAATGTGCTGGAGATGAGTGAGATCCTTCTCACTTTGCAAGCCTTTCAGGACTGCCTTCCTCTGGGGACAACTGCAATTCTGACAGACAACATGTCGATGATTTGGTACATCAACAAGTAGGGCGAACCTGTTTATACCCATTGTGCAGGGAGGCCATGAGAGTTTGGGAATGGGCAATTTCTTCAAACCACTTTCTGATTGCAATGCACATCCTGAGGGAGTCCAACATTCTAGTGGACAGAGTGAGCAGATCGATCTTAAGTCCACACAAGTGGTCCCTGAACCAATCAGTGGCAAATCAAATATTCAGCCATCAGGGCCAGCCTTGCTGCAACCTTTTTGCCTCTTCCCTAAACAACAAGTGCAACAAGTATTTCACTCTGATCCTACCCTTGGGGGAGTCACCCAGGGATGCTGTCATCCACAGATGGCCCCCGGGTCTCATCTGTGCTTATCCTCTGATTCCCCTAATACCCAAAGTTCAGCAGGTTGAAGACCAATCTAATCCTCATTGCCCCTTATTGGCCTCTCCAGGTATGGTTCCCCTTCCTGCAGTCTCACAGCACATATCCTCTATGGATACTAGATCCCAGGCAGTATCTGATTTCCCATCCATCAGAATGTCAGAGTCCCAATCTTTGATCTCTCAGATTGACCGCTTGGTTTGTCCACTCCCAGTAATTCTATGCAAGTCCAGGCTAGCTTCCCTGGTTTGGGAATTTATTCTTGCTTCTCAGAAGTCCTCCACCAAGAAAGTATATCATAGTAAATGGAGGAGGTTTTCCATTTTGGCTTCACAGAGGAATATTGACCCCTTTTCTGCTTCAGTCCTGGACATTCTTATGTTTCTTAGCTCACTTTTCCAGTACAGATCTAGTTTTTCCACTGTAAAGTTGCAACTTGTAGCTAACACAAATTTCTATGCAGGGAAGGGCATTACTTTTCCCTCTACTGTTTCCACTTCTAAGCTATGTTGGGCTTTTATGAAAAGGGTTTTTTCATCTCAGACATCTGATTAAAGATCCTTCTCCTCCTTGGGGTCTTACCTTGGAAATTCAGGGTCTTACCCAGAAACCATTCGAACCTGCTAGCTCATATGAGTTAAAATTTTTGTTTTGGAAGACTACCTTCCTACTGCTCATCACTTCAGGTGCCTTCCTACTGCTCATTACTTCAGTTGCCTTCCTACTGCTCATCACTTCAGTTGCCTTCCTACTGCTCATCACTTCAGTTGCCTTCCTACTGCTCATTATTTCAGTTGCCTTCCTACTGCTCATCACTTCAGTTGCCTTCCTACTGCTCATCACTTCAGTTGCCTTCCTACTGCTCATCACTTCAGTTGCCTTCCTACTGCTCATTATTTCAGTTGCCTTCCTACTGCTCATCACTTCAGGTGCCTTCCTACTGCTCATTACTTCAGTTGCCTTCCTACTGCTCATCACTTCAGTTGCCTTCCTACTGCTCATCACTTCAGTTGCCTTCCTACTGCTCATTACTTCAGTTGCCTTCCTACTGCTCATCACTTCAGTTGCCTTCCTGCTGCTCATCACTTCAGTTGCCTTCCTACTGCTCATCACTTCAGTTGCCTTCCTACTGCTCATCACTTCAGTTGCCTTCCTGCTGCTCATCACTTCAGTTGCCTTCCTACTGCTCATCACTTCAGTTGCCTTCCTACTGCTCATTATTTCAGTTGCCTTCCTACTGCTCATCACTTCAGTTGCCTTCCTACTGCTCATCACTTCAGTTGCCTTCCTACTGCTCATTATTTCAGTTGCCTTCCTACTGCTCATCACTTCAGGTGCCTTCCTACTGCTCATTACTTCAGTTGCCTTCCTACTGCTCATCACTTCAGTTGCCTTCCTACTGCTCATCACTTCAGTTGCCTTCCTACTGCTCATTACTTCAGTTGCCTTCCTACTGCTCATCACTTCAGTTGCCTTCCTGCTGCTCATCACTTCAGTTGCCTTCCTACTGCTCATCACTTCAGTTGCCTTCCTACTGCTCATCACTTCAGTTGCCTTCCTGCTGCTCATCACTTCAGTTGCCTTCCTACTGCTCATCACTTCAGTTGCCTTCCTACTGCTCATCACTTCAGTTGCCTTCCTACTGCTCATCACTTCAGTTGCCTTCCTACTGCTCATCATTTCAGTTGCCTTCCTACTGCTCATCACTTCAGTTGCCTTCCTGCTGCTCATCACTTCAGTTGCCTTCCTACTGCTCATCATTTCAGTTGCCTTCCTACTGCTCATTACTTCAGTTGCCTTCCTACTGCTCATCACTTCAGTTGCCTTCCTGCTGCTCATCATTTCAGTTGCCTTCCTACTGCTCATTACTTCAGTTGCCTTCCTACTGCTCATTACTTCAGTTGCCTTCCTACTGCTCATCACTTCAGTTGCCTTCCTACTGCTCATCACTTCAGTTGCCTTCCTACTGCTCATCACTTCAGTTGCCTTCCTGCTGCTCATCACTTCAGTTGCCTTCCTGCTGCTCATCACTTCAGTTGCCTTCCTACTGCTCATCACTTCAGTTGCCTTCCTACTGCTCATCATTTCAGTTGCCTTCCTACTGCTCATTACTTCAGTTGCCTTCCTACTGCTCATCACTTCAGTTGCCTTCCTACTGCTCATTACTTCAGTTAGAAGCGTGTCAGAATTACAAGCTCTTGTCTTCTCAACCACCATGTATAACTTTCTTCAGAGATAGAATCTGGCTTAGAACAAATTCCTCCTTCATACCAAAAGTCGCCCGAGAGGTAAACATTAACCAGACTAATCACTTGCCTGTACTCTTCCCTAGCTACTCCAGTAAAGGTTAATACATGCTGCATTCCTTGGATGTACACAGACAATTGCATTTTTACTTACACAGAACTAGATCTCGCAGGAAATCTGAACAGTTGTTCATTACTTTTTCTCCAAATAGGTTAGGTCAGGCTGTATCCAAGGTCACCTTAGCCAAATGGATTATGTATTGTATTTCTGCAGTTTACTGTCAACAAGGCAAGCAACTTCCTCATTCAGTTAGAGCTCAGTCTACCAGGTCTATGTCTACTTCATCTGCATTCTCTGCAAGGACTCCAGTTGATGAAATTTGCGCCACAGCTACATGATCCACAGGTCATGCATGTGTATCTCACTAAAGTTGGATATTATTTACAGGAAGAGAGCATTCTTTGGTTCCACGGTGCTCAGGCATATCTTTCTTTGAGGTCTTCCCAGGGTATGTGTAGCTGGGGGCTCTGACCCATTTGTGATGCATAATGAAATGGACAACCACAGATTAGAAGTTATGTACTTAGCATAATTTGGCATCAGTGTTATCCAGTTTCATTATGCATTATATCCCACCATCCTTCCCCCTTTTTTTGACATCTGAGAGTGATATAGAGGCTAAGGGAACCCACTGGTTCCTAGTGTGGGCTCCGGTTGGTCACTTTATTTGTCTGTCTAGTACTGTTGTTGTGACTATCTTTAGAAAGGGGCAGCAAACCTGACCTGAGGATTTGAAGAGGAGTGAGGCATTATGGGAAAGGGAAGAGTCTGATGTTCAGATAGTATGCCTAGAAGAAATGGCCAACTCTGATTTGAGGACAGATCTGAAGATCCATTTGTGATGCATAATGAAATTGGACAACACAGATGCCAAGTTTTGGTAAGAACATTACTTCTATTTTTGTTGCAGCATGCCTCCCATTCACTATATACATGAGACCTTTGTCTTCTCCTCCTCATGTATATGTCGCCCCTGGGATTCTGGATACTGGATAAGGCTCTTGCCACCCCTATAGTGCCTTTTTTAGGCAAGGTTCAAATGGCAAACTCACTACCGTAGCAGGTATAAGCAAGCAAAATCTGAGGGTAATGCTACTCAGTGCTACAAGTCTAAACCTGAAAATGCACTCACTCAAGGCACTCCTTAAAATGGAGAACATCGACATCTGTGCAATGACAGAGACCTGGTTCAAGGCTCCAGACAGCACCCCTGCATTACCAGGCTATAACTCATACCACACGTTTCTGCCATCTAAACTGGACAGAAACACTAAAGGAGGAGGTGTGCCCATATTCATTAAGGATATCCACATCTCCAGGCTAGTTGCTCAGCATAATGCATCCGAACTTATCCAAGTGCAAGTAACACTGGGCAAGACTGCAATCCAGGTTGTAGCTTGTTACAGATCTCCCACCATGCCCCAGGATGCCCACTCCATGTTTCTTGATATACAGGGTAATATTAAGGTACAGCCCAATACCCTAATAATGGACGATTTCAACTACCCCACCATCAACTGGAAAACTACTTATGTACTAACTTATTTGCTCAATGCTTTCTGGAATTCATAAATTCCAATGCCCTGGATCATCTTGTCCATACCCCCCACCAGGGGCAGCAATATTCTGGACCTGGTCATTACCAATAAGGGCAACCAATGTTCCACACCAGAGGTCAACTCCTTGCTGGCCAGATCCGACCACAAGCTAATCAACCTAGACATCAATATCCCACACCCTCCCCCCATTAAGGAAACCACCATAAAAAACTTCTCCAAAGCCAACTTCGTGCTTCTTAAGACAGACATGGCAAGCTTCACGACACCCATTCAGATGGAAAATAGATGTACGACTGCTGAATCCTATACAAATGCACTGTATAAGCACATACACAAGTCCATGGATCATGCCATCCCAAACAGAACCAAGACACTCTCCTCCAAAAAAGAAAGCCAATCTGGTGATCCCCTGCCATAAACAAACTCTACAACAGAAGGAAGAAGCTGTTGCAAAAAAGAGTAAAATCCCCTGATTGCAGGAACTCCCTGGTCAGCTTCAGTAAGAAGCTGAGATCCCTCATAAAATCCTCCAAAGCTAGTTACAAAAATAAAATCACCACTGATTCTAAAGATGACCACAAAGCATTCTACAGCTATGTCAAGAATCTCAATGGCGACACTCAGATCTGCTCTGAGCTACAACAATATAGCGCTAGATATACAGAACCAACTGATATTGCCAACATCCTGGCAGATAGGTTCAGTGCAAACTTCACCCCTCCCACCCCCCAAAGGACCCATCACTATACCGTAAGAATTCAAGGCCACTGTAATCATGGCTGCACAAGTAAAGACCGCACTCTCCAAAGCCAAGAACACAGCATCCATGGGACCTGACAACATCCCAGACTGCGTTCTGCATGAACTACAGAACCAACTGGCAATCCACCTAAGTACCATGTTCAATCATAGCCTCACATCAGGCTTTGTGCCTACTGAATGGCACATAGCAATGGTTATCCCACTCCACAAAGGGAGTGCCACCATGGATCCTGGGAACTACTACCTCATTAGCCTGACGAGCCTGGTCTGTAAGGCCATGGAACATATCATCTTGGAGCTTATAAACAAGAACATAGGTAACCTTCAAACTCTGGACTTCACTCAGTTTGGGTTTTTAAAAGGTAGGTCTTGTCTCCTAAACCTGATTGACTTCTTTAACGTAGTCACCAGAGCCGTGGACAAGGGTAAGGTGGTGCACACAGCCTATCTTCACCTCGCCAAGGCTTTTGACACCATCCCCCACTCTGGAATTATAGATAAACTCACTAGACTGGGCATAAATACCTATGTCACAAGATAGGTGGCCAACAGACTCACTGATAGAACCAAACAGTGAAAGTAGCTGACCCCAAATCCAACTTCAGACCAGTGTCAAGTGGAGTACCACAGGGCTCAGTCCTGGGTCCTCTCCTGTTTGGAATCTACTTCTCAGAAGTCCAGGCTAATACAGCAGGTCTTTGGCTAACAAAGTTCGCAGATGATTGCAAACTAGGTGCCATAATAGAATTGTCTAATGATGTGGACATTCTACAAAAGGGCCTCACTGAGACTGATGCTTGGTGTCAAAGTCATGGTCTCAAGCTCAATGCCAAGAAGTGCATTGTCATCCCCTTTGGGAAAACCACTGTACCCATGAACTACCACATAGGTGGTAGCCTACTAAACACTGAAAGTGTGATAAGAGACTTTGGGACACAGGTGGACAGTAGTCTCTCCTTTGATAATCACATCACCACAGTAGTCAGGAAATTCTTCTACGTGGCACTCCTCATCACAGAGTGGTTCACTTCCAGAAAAAAAGAGGTCATTGTTCCTCTCTACTCATCCCTCATCAGACCCATTATAGAGTACAACTCCCTGTTTGGCATGTACCTCACAAGACATCTACAACTAGAAAGGCCACAGAAATACTTCACTAAGAGGATTACCAACCTCAAACAGATGCCATACGCAGACCGTCTCAAAAAACTCCAACTCTACTTCGTCGCTTATCACCTACTCAGAGGCAACCTCTGCCTAACATATAAAGCCATTTCAAACCCAGATCTGTTGGACATGCTGCACTCAAAGAAACCCCATTCCCACCAAGCCACATGCTCCAGGGACCTAAACCTTACCATCACAATAAACAGAACATGCTGGAGGGATAGAGTCCTGTCCCAGAGACTTCTCATGCTCTGGAACAGACTACTCATTCATGTCAAGCAAAGCTCCTCATTAGCCCTCTTTAAGAAAAATCTCGACAATTGGATGGGAAATAGGAAATTCAACCCGGGGATCACTTCAGTGGCTCTGATAGACAGTGGCGCAGGAAAATAACTTTCTAGGGTGGCGAAAGCCAGGGAACTTTTTTGGCTAGGCTTATATAGGCCCCAGGGCTGAGAGCCTAGTACCTAACTATGAACCTATGAATCTATATAGTGGATGGGAGGTACAGACTTATTATACACTTTAAGTCACTACAAAGCAGAGAAAGATAGTGCCTCATTTTCAAAAAAGCTTCTAAACAAATCCAATAATTGTACATTACCACAAAACTGACATTTGCACAAATATCAGACACTGTTGTTGTTGTGTCTTTCGGCTTCTCCCAGTTAGGGGTCGCCACAGCAGAACTCCAGTCCGCTAATGATTGGCAGTAGATTTTTACATGCCGAGTTGCCAACCCTGACGCACAACCTTCAACAAAGGTATGCCCATTCACACATGTCTCCAGACAGAAGACGCTCTAGCTGAGAATCGAACAAGACAACATCTTACTGTGAGGCGACAGCGCTACCACAGCACCCTTACATTTTCTAATAAAATGTTTTAATATTTTTGCTCAGTTTGGTAGTGCTAACAGTCTATCACTAAGGCAATGTTGTCAAAAAGCATTATTTAAGTTATCTTTAAAACAGCTTTTTTGACAATGCAAGTTTCGTGACTACACCCTCTTGTCACTTATTATCTTTTTTAGCTGTTGTCTTCTTCTGTTCCAAACTTTCAGTGTTAGGATTTAAAGAAAACTTTGTCATGAAACTTCAAAAATGTGCTTTTCATGGCAAAACATACATAATGCATTCCATAGAATGGACAGTAAGAAAGTAACAAAGCATGCCCCTGGCCCTGCCCTGCAGACAAGCCTGTCATTCAGTATCATCTTTGAAATGCCAATGTTGCTGCAGTGATGTTTGAATGAATATTAAACTTATGGATGTAGTACAGTGTTGCGCAACAAAATAAGCTATGGAATGTCCACCAAAATTAATTAATTCATTACACCATTGTGTGGGGTATTATAAGAAAGCAGAAGTACATATATTCCCTGCAGTTAAATATAATGCAGCGCTATGCTTTATGCCCTGCATCCTTCATCGAGCTGCCACCCTCTGCACTTCCTACCCAAACAACTGTTTACCCACAGTACTGGACAGCAACTTTACACCACATAGGAACTGATGGAGAGAAAGCCCTCCTGGCTGATGTACTGAACACCATGTGGAGCATGGGCTTAAACAACATGTCCTGTGCAGATCGCCTGAAAGCCCTATCCCTGTACTCTGTCTTCTACATACTGTTGAGGGGAGATCTACACCTGCCATATGAGGCATCCTTGGATCCCACTCTGGTAGACCCTCTGCATATTCACAAAACAAATAGCATCAGAATTATCTGATCAAGGTACCTAAACCTTGCTTCCGACATACATAAGATGTGTTTGAGGGAGAGGTATGGATGTCAGAGACTACCCCTTCCCTGGAACTTGCTTCCCAGCCATGTGAAACAGAGTTCTTCCCTAATCCAACTCAAGCATCACTTGGACCAGTAGATGGGAAATCAGAAATTCACCCCTGGTCTGGCACCTAAGTCCCTAATGGACAGATGCAGTCTATAAATGCATGACCACCCAAGCCTGAGCTTACATATGCCCCTTAGAATAACCTCAGGGTTCCTGAAACTTGTTAGATACATTTAAGACACAAAGCTTGGCCTAAAAAGAGCCCTGTGGCCAATTGCCTAGTATACACCTATAAACCTAAATGCATCTCTTTGGATTCAAAATGCTTTGTTTGGTTTTAGATTAAAGAGAGCTTTTAACTTCCAAGAGTTATACAGACCATGTTCGCATCTATATCTGTCGTGAATATTTCAACTGAAGTACTTCTTTGTGTGAAATTAATTACTGTTCTTTGAAAATTAAATGATGTGGCTGTAATTTGATCAAGTGCAACTACCAACCACATGAACAACAGAGAGCTGTGACTTTAATATAAACTTGAAATATACCAATGACATTTGGGATAATGTGTTGCTTTCAATATATGTACATTCTTTGTTTTCCATTTTATAGGGATGTATGTAATAGAAATGTTTTTGGTAAAACATCATGACTCATCAGTGACTGAGAATGAAACTGAGAATGTTTTAGATACAGGCCCTATGATATATATAAAAAAGTTCATTACTTGCAACAGTTAGAAATGTCTGGACAATGGATTAGTGTGGATATGTGATCCTTCACAAGAACATAAAGGAATTTTGTGATTTGGTAAATTGATATAGATTGCCATATAGTTAATGTGCAGGGTAATATAGTAAGAATGTCAAGAATTTGTTCCCCTAATTGATCTTGGGGGACATGTGGTGCTCACCAACTAGAATACAAGTTATTAAGTGCAAAGCTTCCCCATACAAAATATACATATTGGTCTTGTAAATAAGCTCATTTTTATGCCAATAGTTTTATATACATACATACATAATATGTGGAAGAATTGTTGGTGGGGGGAGTTGTACAGTATATTTTTGTTTTCCACATACTGTATCCAATGTGTGCAGTGTTGTGCCAAATGAGAAAGTTAATCATTGGGTGGGTCTAGTCTCAGGTGATAAGGTTGTATATTTCTAGTCTGGTCTGATATCATGTGAAGTCTTGGTTTAATGGAGCTATCCGTAAGATTATAAAGACGAAGCCCATACAGGAAGCTGCTCTAACATTCTAAAATCCATTGTCAATAGGGCATCTCACAGCAGTTCATAAAATACTTAAGTAGCTAATTCAGTAATGAAAATGAATAAACAAAATCTTAGAAACCATATATATTTGAGATAATGACTGTTTAGAGTTGCCCCTTTCTTTATAAACTCAAGTGAGACAGAATTATAAAACTGAAGGTTTATTTATCATTCTAACAATTTACACAATTCACCAAAATGACTACAGTGTGTGTGTGTGTGTGTGTGTGTGTGTGTGTGTGTGTGTGTGTGTGTGTGTGTGTGTGCACATATGCATATATAGATATTTCTAAGTGAATGTCATGTAGTGGCCAGCAAAGGCAGGTTGAGAACTACTGCTGACATATAGACTAAGAAGTTGGTGTTGTTCTTCTTTCGGCTTTTCCCAGTTAGGGGTTGCCATAGCAGAACTCCGGTCCGCTAATGACTGGCAGTAGATTTTTACGGTGCCGAGGTGCCAGCTCGACGCCCAACCTTCAACGAAGGCACACCCATTCTATGCATGTCTTTCGAATGCCACTCAACCGCAGGGAGGACATGCAGACTCCACACAGAAGGCACTCCAGCCGAGAATCAAACAGGAGAACCTCTTGCTGTGAGGGAACAACGCTACTGCTGCACCACCGCGGCAAGACAAATAAATGTATTAATAAACGTATTTGATTCACATGTTTATGCTGTTATTTCTGATGCTTACTTTATACTAAAATACATGAAAGTGTTTTTTTTCCCACTAGGTAGGCCCTAGTAGTATGTTTTGATACCATTATAGAATGATCTGTGCCATGATACTGTGCTTACAGGAGGTAAAACATACCGCTCTGTGCTGTGAAAACAAAGTGTTTTGTTTCATTAAAGTATACTAATGAAGTTGATATTGCAAACATGACTAAAAACTGTAACAAAATAAACTTCTATAAAATGTTACCTCCTAAATTTTGTCTATATCTATACAGGTGTCCATTTTCAGAACCATACCTACTGAGCAGTGACTATAAGTTACTGAGGTGTAATGCTGTTAACGTCTATTTACTTTTTACAAAGAATAGCCAGTTAAAAGCTCATCTGAAATAACAACTATTTAGAATGCTACATTATGGCAGTTTTATTGGTCATTAATACTTTATAGTGTTTTCTGGTAATTCTTGAATTTTCAGAACTCTATAAACATGCAAAATATCATCTGGCCTAGAAGACAAAAAAAGATTTGGATCCTTAACCTTAAGTATGGCTGCATGAAAAGAAATATACCTTGTCATACTACTTGCTTAACAGAGAGACTTGGAAGATACATTTTGATATTTTGTTCAATTTTTTAGATACCCTTATCTTCCACTCATATTAATCTTTGAAATTTTTGCAAATGAGTGTTCTTCTTACTCTATGTAGTTAGGGTGGCTATAGTAGTCTGTTACTAAGCATGTAGCCAGCCTCCCCTTCCAACACACACACACACACACGCACACACACACGCACGCACGCACGCATGCATATTTTGGTTTTGGGTTAATGTTATTGATTTTTCCTTCTAGGCTTTGAAATGGATTGTGATGCGGTGAGTTTATACAAAACTTAACCTTACTGAAATATATTATGCCATATTCTAGCCTGCGGATTTGAGTATGTCAAAACTATGCTACAACAAAATCCATTTCTGAAACTTGAAAATATAAAAGTGTAAGGCACCAGATTTAAAGGAAACAATTGTATTCCTTATTTGTCAAGGCAGTTTAATCTTAGAAGTGTTATATTTAAGTCTAAGGGTGTGGTGCCTATTTAGAGTATTCAAAAACTTTGTTAAGGAAGTTGTGGCATGCCTTTTGTGTTTCACACTGTTGTCTGATTTAGCTTGTTTTAATTATGTGATTGATGACTATGGTATTTGCTATAGTTTAGTTAGTTTTTGATAATCAGCTTTCATGTAGTTTAGTTGGACAAAGCACCATACAATTAATTAAAATAGCTTCATGCATAGCCTCCCTATGTACATAAAGCTTTAATGGTACAACATCTATTTTAATATCAACGTATGTTTATTTTATCTGCAATCTACAAATGAGCTGAACAGTCAAATGATATCTAATGTAATGCAAAGCAGGGAGCATTTAAGGGCAACTGGCTAGATAAATACAAACTTCTCATTCTGTGACAGATGCTTAACCAGATAGAAATCTTTTTTTTTTTTTTGTAGGAGGCAGCATATACCAAATAATTCAAAAGTTTCCCAAAAGAAAATATCTATTTTTCTCCATGATGTTTACATTTTGTTCTTAGCTAGCATAAGTTAACGTATATAATATTAATTTCTAAGCAAGTTTGTGTTATTGATACTGTATACCACACACTCTGACAAAATGTGCAAAATAAACGTCTCCTAGGAACACTGAAATATGATCTTAGCGTACGAATAAACTAAATTAATTTTCTGGGAAATGAAATGTAGCTGGAAATTCCACTAGCCAAGTTATTTGTCTCTACTTGGAACGACAATTCTCTGTCTGCAGCATGTCTGTCTAAAAACCTCTGTAATTATCTGTCTCGGTAAGTTCCAAGAAATGAACACTTCTGTCTTATAACTGCTTTTATGTGGCAAAACTGTAAGTACCCTGTGTAACTACATTATGTCTGCTCAACAAATACTGGTGAAGTAACTGTAGTTTAGTTTTCCTTTAACTGATGCTTTTTCAAAAGGCTGGCAGCATTTCAAAGAAAACATGTAAACAGTTTAATTGATGCCGTCCATTGTGTCTTTCCTGCAGGTTGTTTAGTCACTGATAGATATGCATGTTTTGAAATCTCTGAAAAAATATAATTAAAATGCAGAAAAGTATATTACATTAGTAAAGGAAGGAAAAGAATAGTTGTTCCTTGCTCATTAGTAAGAGCAAAGGTTGTACAATTAATTACAAAAACAATCTGCCTTTTGTATTTTATTCCATGTCATATGTCAAAAATATAAGTTTCCGTAGGAGTTCTGTAAAAAATGGGTGACTTCAGATTTCAGTTTGAAGGCATGCTGCATGAAAATAATTTGTGCAGAATTCATTGCCCATTTTTGCTTAACTTATAAAAGTGTCTGTTATACTTTACTTTAGATTGGCCTAAGTGTGCGTGTGTGCGTGTGTGGTGTGTGCGTGTGTGCGCGTGTGCGCGTGTGTGTGTTACATGTACATAGATATATATATATATATATATACCAGAATATATCTGTTTATAAAATACAAACACACAAAACTAAGCTGTGACATTGCTATATTTTATGAACTACCACTAACATTAATGGAGGTCTTCATGACTAATCTTTCAACCCAGTTTTTCCTTCCTTAGTTGCATTACTTATTCCTGCTCAGTTTTAACTTCAGTGCATCCAAAACTAAAGCAATTGCTTTTATGTGGGAGGCATTGTCCCCACACAACCCAAAGCCCCTGCATCTCTACCTTATTTATTTATTTACTGACATTTGATTACGGGGAAGGTATGATTGGGTAGGTGCCATGTTTTCAGTGGAGAGCTGGGGAGAAAACCTCCAAATTATTATAAAAATATTGGAAAATCAATAATTTTACAATTTTCAAAAATAATACAAAAACAACTACAATTTAAATAATTATCTCAAATTAGGCATAATGTAAAAGCATTGGTTAAAAATAGATACAGCTTATATAACAATGATTTAAAATTTTGAGAAATTTTACTCAGTTTCCAGAGAAATTAAAGGTAAGTCAAAGTAATACAAACACGAATTATAATATGAAATGAGACAAACCATGGTATGGCATATTTAGAAAAAGATTCAGCAGAACTAGATTGATTGAAGTAAGGAAGCAAGTGAAGAATTAACATTAAGGAGGTATAAGGTGTGGATAGGTACTTATTCATATTTAGGTATATAATTTATCCTGGGTTTGAGGAAGAACAGAGCCAGATTTTGGGTAAGAAGTCTTTCAGAATGGTTTAGAAGACTGGAGGAAGGATATTGACCTGATGAAAATTTGTAAGGAGTTCCAGGCTTTAGCAACATGGTATAAGTGCAGACCATGTTCAGCAGATTTGCTAGGTTTGTGGAAAGAGAGGAGTAGTAGTGTAGCTATGGTGTGGTGAAGGGATAGATGCCCCAGGTGCAAAGTGTCAGATGATATGATTGGGTGATACCAATCTCTCTTTATTAATAGTGCTACTGTGATAGCAGCTTTTAAATGATGATACTGCATTTGCTGAAAAGCTGAGTACTGCAGTGCTCAGTGTGTGGTCTAACTATAGCAACTGCTTGCTACAAATGCAGCAAGCAGTTTACTACAGTTTAAAAAAGAAAAGAGCTGTTTGTTGTTTCTTTTATTTAAAGATAAATTTGAGTGCTGTAGCACTCTGCATGTGTTATAAGCTTAGCAACTGATTACTACAAATGCAGCAAGCAGTTTCCTACAGTTTAAATTGAAGTTATTTATTTATTTTTTTGTATAATTTAAGCACTTTAGAGTTCCACATTTCCTGTGCATAAACTGTAGCAGCAAGTATTTTGCTACAGTTTAAATGAAAAAAAAAATTAACACATATCTGAGCACTGTAGTGCTCCATGGGTGGTATAAATTGTAGCATCTGCTTGCTACAAATGTAACAAGCGGTTTGTTACAGTTTAAACTGAAGTTATTTGCTTACATACCTTAAGCACTTTTATGCACTGTGTTGCCTGTGCATAAAATGTAGAAAGCAGTTTGTTGCAATTTAAATGGAAAAAGTTTTTTTTTTCTTTTTTAATACAGATCTGATCACAGTAGTGCTGAGTGGGTGGTATAAACTGTAACATCAGCTTGCTACAAATGTCACAAGCAATTTCCTAAAGTTTAAATTGAATTTTTTAAACTAACAAACTAACTACATGAAAAGAGACATGGAGGAGCTCTCCGATCTTGTATCCCAGGCAGGTATGACCCAAACCCTGAGTAGCATCCTGCCATCACCCAGAATGATACCACAGTACAAGGACAAAATGATTGACTTCAACAATTGGCTAAGCTTCTGGTGTCATTCTAAGGGGATCCAGTATTTGTCTGCCTGGGACGACATGATCGACAGTCCACGATGCTTTTCCAGAGATGGCCTGCACCTGTCGCCCTTAGGATTCCGGATACTGGCTAAGACTCTTGCCACTCCTATAGTGCCTTTTTTAGGCAAGGTTCAAATGACAAATTCACCACCGTAACCAGTACAAGCAAGCAAAATCTGAGGGTAATGCTACTCAATGCTAGAAGTCTAAACCTCAAAATGCACTCACTCGAGGCACTCCTTAAAATGGAGAACACTGACATCTGTGCAGTGACAGAGACCTGGTTCAAAGCTCCAGAGAGCACCCCTGCATTACCAGGCTTCAATTCATACCATACCTTTCGGCCACCTAACCCAGAAAGAAGCACTAGAGGCGGAGGCGTGTCCATATTCATTAAGGATATCCACACCTCCAGGCTAGTTGCACAGCATAATGCATCCGAGATTATCCAAGTGCAACTAACTCTGGGCAAGACCGCAATCCAAATTGTAGCTTGCTACAGACCCCCCACCATGCCCCAGGATTCACACTCCTCATTTCTTGATACACTGGAAAGTATTAGGGTACAACCCAACACCCTAATAATGTGCGATTTCAACTACCCCACCATTAACTGGGAAAACTACTCATGTACCAACTCATTGGCTCAACGTTTTCTAGAATTCATAAATTCCAACGCCTTAGATCAACTTATTCACACCCCCACCAGGGGCAGCAATATCCTAGACCTGGTCATCACCAACATGGGAAACCGGTGTTCCACACCAGAGGTCAATTCCTCGTTGGTCAGATCCGACCACAAGCTAATCAGCCTAGACATCCACATCCCACCCCCAGCCCCAATTAGGGAAACCATCGTAAAAAACTTCTCCAAAGCCAATTTCACACTTCTTAAGACAGAAGTGGCAAACTTCATGACACCCATGCAGATGGACAATAGAGGTATGACTGCTGAATCCTACACAAATGCACTTTATAAGCACTTACACGAGTGCATGGATCATGCTATCCCTAATAGAACCAAGATGTTATCCTCCAAAAAAAGGAAGCCAATTTGGTGGTCCTCTGCCATAAACAAACTCTACAACAGAAGAAAGAAACTGTTGCAAAAAAGAGTAAAATCCCATGACTGGAGGAACTCCCTGGTCAACCTCAGTAAGAAGTTGAGATCCCTCATAAAATCCTCCAAAGCTAGTTACGAAAACAAAATTGTCACTGACTCTAAAGACAACCACAAAGCATTCTATAGCTATGTCAAGAATCTAAATGGGAACACTCAGATCTGCTCGGAGTTACAGCATAATGACACTAAATATACAGAACCAACTGATATTGCCAACATCCTAGCAGATAGGTTCAGTGCTAACTTTATCCCCCTCTCACCCCCTAGAGGGCCCATCTCTATACCGGAAGAATGCAAAGTTCCTATAATCATGGCTGCACAGGTAAAAAACACACTCTCCAAAGCCAAGAACACAGCATCCATGGGACCTGACAATATCCCAGGCTGCATTCTACATGAACTACAGAATGAACTGGCACCCTACCTAAGTACCATGTTCAGTCATAGCCTCACCTCAGGCTTTGTACCCACTGAATGGCGCACCATGATGGTTATCCCACTCCACAAAGGGGGAGCCACGACGGACCCTGGGAACTACTGCCCCATTAGCCTGACGAGCCTGGTCTGCAAGGCCATGGAACGTATCATCATGGAACTCATAAACAAAGACATTGGTAATCTCCAAACTCTGGATCCTACTCATTTTGGATTTGTAAAAGGCAGATCATGTCTCCTAAACCTGATTGACTTCTTTGAAGCAGTCACCAAAGCCATAGACGATGGTAAAATGGTTCACACAGCTTATCTAGATCTCGCCAAGGCTTTCAACACCATCCCCCACTCTGGAATTATAGATAAGCTCACTAAACTAGGTATAAATCCCTACATCATAAGATGGGTTGCCAACTGGCTCACGGACAGAACCCACACTGTGAAAGTAGCAGATTCCAAATCCGACATCAGACCAGTGACAAGTGGAGTACCACAGGGTTTAGTCCTGGGTCCTCTCCTGTTTGGTATCTACTTCTCTGAAGTGCAGGCCAACACAGAAGGTCTTTGGCTAACAAAGTTTGCAGATGACTGCAAACTAGGAGCCATAATCGAAACTCCTAACGATGTGGACAAACTACAAAAGGGCCTCACTGAGACAGATTCCTGGTGTCAAAGCCATGGCCTGAAGCTCAATGCCAAAAAGTGTATTGTCATCCCCTTTGGTAAAAACTCTGCACTCATGAACTACCACATATCTGGTAGTCTACTTAATGCCGAAAATGTGATAAGAGACCTTGGGACACAGGTGGACAGTAGTCTCTCCTTTGATAATCGCATCGCCACAGTGGTCAGGAAATCCTTCTACGTGGCTCATCTCATCACAAAAGGATTCTCATCCAGAAAAAAAGAGGTCATTGCTCCCCTCTACTCATCACTCATTAGACCCATTATAGAGTACAACGCCCCTTTTGGTATTTACCTCACAAGACATCTACAACAACTGGAAAGACCACAGAAATACCTCACAAAGAGGATTACTGGCCTCAAACAGATGCCCTATGCAGACCGTCTCAAAAAACTACAGCTTTACTCCATCGCATATCGCCTACTCAGGGGTGATCTCTGCCTAACATACAAAGCTATGTCAAACCCAGAGCTGTTGGACATGCTCCACTTAAAGAAATCCCAATCCCTGCGAGCTACACGCTCTAGGGACCTTAACTTTGTCACCATAATAAACAGAACATGCTGGAGGGATAGATTCCTGTCCCAGAGACTTCACATACTCTGGAACAGACTACCTATCTATGTCAAACAGAGCTCCTCATTAGCACTCTTCAAGAAAAATCTTGATGATTGGATGGGAAATGGGAAATTCACCCCGGGGATCACTTCTGTGGCTCTGCTCGACAGGGGCATAGGAAAATAATTTTCTTGGGTGCCAGGGTACATTTTTTGGCTAGGCTTGTATGGGCCCTATGGCTGATAGCCTAGTACCCACCTATGAACCTATGAACCTATGAACAAGTGCTTAGGTGTTCCATGTTCCTTCTGTATAAACTGCAGCAACTGCTTGTTACAAATATAGCAAGCAGTTTGCCACGGTTAAGGAAAGAGAACAGCTTATTTTCTTTTTTCCTCAGATGAGGAAGGAGTGGTGGGAGTGTGGTAGAAAAACTGGACCTGATTGTTTAATGAACCAGATACCAGACTACAGACTGTTTTTTTTTAATTGGGACTGTCCTATGGAAGGGTGGGGGTGGGAAACAGAAGTGGGATTTAGTTAGCTGGTGGGCTTCAGCATTTCAGGAGTACCAGCCAGTCACCAAATTGTAGACCTTTTTTCTATTTTTTTTGCTCATCAATTTTTGTTAAAGGATGCCGAATTGGAAAATGGCTCCAAGAGATGGATGAGACAGCTATGCCTCTGGAGAAAAGTTTTTGGTCATTGGATTATAATGATTAATTGGGAACATAGTTGTGTAGAATGGTATTTAGTGCTGACCAACGAGATGGATGCTGAATAATTTTATAGGCAGTAAAAAGCTGTGTTTATGTTAATTGTTGGGGGTAGTGCTAACCAGTTTAGACTTTTTAGTGATATACAGTGGTGGGTTCTGAAAGGGGTATTTTCTGCAAATTTAGCCACTTTATTATAGCGTTGTTCAAGTTTTGATTTTTATGATGCTTGGAGGATAGTAAGAACGGGAGTACCATACATTAATGAGGGAAGGACACAAGTACTGACAAGTCACGTTGTAATTGCATTGGCTACTTATATATACTAAGTAACTCCATAGTAGCTACAATCTCAGTGAAATCAGCATTACAGTGCTATAGTAGATGAAATTGTTTCCACTATAGCACAATCTGATTCATTCTAATTTTAGGAGGTTGTGACAACTCCCCTATCTATCTGTGTGTTGTGTAATCAATAATCTGCATAGTTCCCCTACATGCATAGACACACACACACACACACACACACACGTTTAGTACCATTTACCATTTATCTTGTTCAAGCCTAAAACACCTTTTCTTTTTATACTTCCAGTTCACACCCATACCTCCTTATAGCATCCATAAGATTTTTTTGGTTTGGCTTCTTTAACTAAGTGACTTACCACCTAATAATAGGCAGTATTAGAAAGGACAAGGAGTTATTAACAAAAAAACAGTCAGAATGTGAGTCCAGGATATCCTGCAGTGGAGAAATTAATATTTGCCAATTATTATTCATATTTATGTCCATATTATCATAACTGAGAGACCAGCATTACTTGTATTGCTAATTATGCAATTAAACATATGTTTTTGTATTTCTGTAAATATCTCAATAAACATGTAACTACAGAGGAATTTCTTATCATGTGAAAACATATAGCAGGCTAACAAAAATGTTCTAACAATATATAACTAGGTTGCACAGTCTTCAAAATATGAAAATTTGTTTGCAAAAGTTTAGAAAAACTATAATTTGGGATGTGCGTGAATAGGTTACAGTATTTGTGAAAAAGACTATGAAAATACTGACTATTATCACTGTAAGAATACTTCTTACTTATAACTGCTATTTGTACAGTTGTAATTGCTTTTATTGTTCACACAATATTTCTATTTGCTTAACTTACGCTTTTTAAATGTATTTTATTGAACTGAGTAACGTAAACCAAATGATTTATAAATTTCACAACAGAAATATGCAGGATGCTTCCATGAACTTTAAAATGTTTTTCTTAGCTAATAAATAAATGGATTTTATATTTACACCATTAATGTTATTATTACTGTGTAGTACATACCAACAAAATATTCCAAATAAATGTATCCTAGTAACATAGGAATAAGGCCTTAACTCTAAGCTAAAATGCATTAAGTGAAAATTAAATGTATTTTGAAATTGTACTCACCATGGTATCAGTCTGTACCTGCAAAAACAGCTCTCCGTCTGCAGTATGTCTAACCTAAATCCTCTGTAATTATCTCTCTCATATTTTAGTTCCGCAAAAGGAAAACATCTGTTTTACAGTTGCTTTCATGTGGTGAACTTTTAAGAGTCACAAGCAAGCATAAAATTTCCATTTAACAATTTCTGGTGAGTTAATTGCATTTTTTCTTCCCACTAACCAATGTTATTTCAAAGGGCTGGTGGTATTTTCAAAACTAACAGGTAAGTGTGCCATTGATGTCTGTCATTTTGGCTTTCCTACAAGATGTTTAGTCGCTGAGAGATTTGCATATTTTTGAAATCTGTAAAATATATACAATCTGTTGAGATGTATATGATATTAGTTAATAAAGGAGCATAATAATAATTACTTGCCGGAAAGAAAGAACTGAGACTGTAGAATTAATTAAAAACACTGCAGTTTGTATTTTATTCTCTGCATCATATGTCAATGCTCATATTGATACTGACTTGGAAAAACATAGATGACTTCAGAATTTTAGTTTTGTAGGCATGCTGACAATAATTTATGTAAATTACTGTCCATTTTGGTTTGACTTTAAAAAGTCCCTTTTATATACTTCAGCTTGACGTGTGTGTGTTTTTGTGTGTGTTTGCCTGTGTGTGTGTGTGTGTGTGTGTGTGTGTGTGTGTGTGTGTGTGTGTGTGTGTGTGTGTGTGTGTGTGTGTAAACCAATGAGCTTAACAAGGTTCTTTGAATACATGCAAGTGACAATCAGCACAGTTCCCATAGATATCTATATCTCTCTGTATCTGTTTTTTTTATATATATATGTATATATATATATATATATATATATATATATATATATATATGTGTGTGTGTGTGTGTGTGTGTGTGTGTGTGTGTGTGTGTGTGTGTGTGTGTGCGTGTCTGCACAGTTTAGGAAAACAACAAAAGAGTTGCTCATATCAGCCCATGACTTTCTTTACTAACATCAGCAGCTTGCTTATGTCTTAAAAAACAAAACAAAAAAACCCAGACTTATTCATGTCCTCTGCAACATGGCTCCCTACTGAAAAGTCAGCATTTGAGATGCCAAGTGCTGACAAGGTGAAAAAAAGACCAAAAACAGAGGAGAAGAATGCATTTCGAAAATTGCTCTTCTCCTTTAAACTTCTTTTTACTGGGAGGAGCAAGCTCCCACAGCCCTCAAACTTATATATACCAGCCCCAATATTGCTGTACCTCTGAAAAAGGTAATATTCTGAGAAATGGGATCTTGGACTTAATATTTTTAAGTCTGTTCTTTTGGCGATTAAGTCTCCACATTTGAAGGTTCATTCTAGTGGGTCTCAACATTTCAAAAAGTTACCCTACAGAACCATTCTGCCCATGCTATTATGTGCAGTTTAACTGAACACTATTTAAAAATAATTGATTCCATATTAGCTCTCTTTGAATAAGAAACATTAAGCACAAAAGTCTTTCACTACTTTAACAGGAAATAGCAATGTTATCTTCAGTCCCATATTGATGGACCTTATTAAAAAAAAAAAATTCTTTAAAACAAAAAAACAACAAAAAAAGAAACTCTGCATACTTAACCTCCTGCCAGAATGCAATCATCAGGCAGCTGATTCAATATCAAAGCTAATGTTTATACTAACCAACAAATCCATATCAGAATTCTACCACCCCAAAATCTGAAAATGATCTTGCACTGTTCCCCTACACGATGGCTAAACATCAGTCTATCTAGTTGCAAACCTGTTCCCTAACTGCCACCTCAGTGTTACAATGTTTCATTTGCAGCCAACTGCCATCATTCACACAATGCCAAAATGTCTTTTCACTCACACAATGTGACTTTTACATCATCATAGTAATGAAACAGACCACACCAGTGAAACAGTGTTAGTTGTTTTACTTTAATTAACTTAATGCACTGTAAACTAAACAATTTTCCTAGATCTCTCCAAGGCATTCGATACAGTGAAACACACATTACTTATCACCAGACCTAGTGAGCCTAGTCTTCACTCATCCTCCTGCAATGGTTTATAAGCTGCCTCTCTAATCGTCTCATTGCAGCTACTACTCAGAAACCCTTTCATCCCCTATATCCATCAAAAATAGGTGCCCTGTCAATGATCCATTCTAAGCCCACTTCTGTTGAACATCTTTACAAATGACTTTATTCAACAACCCATTCAGACAGGCTAATAAATTCAAATGCATAAATGTCCTGGGAGCAAGGAGTTAGGGTGCGCAATTGGAACATTAATTAGTTACTGATTGGTCCCTGAAAGTCAGTGGTGTTATAACTCTATCACCGCTGTTGGCTGGCTGAGCATGTGTAACTATCTATGCTTACAAATGCAAACAGTACTAGTAACACTAAACTACTAGGCTTCACCATAAACAAAAACTAAAATGAGATAGTTCCATCCAGTACAAGGTCAAAAAATAAAGCAAACAATGAGAACTCTTGAACGGAGCCAAACACTTCATAATAGAATTGGTTATCTTCATTATTGAATGCACCTTTACCTTTCCCAGCTTAATATATTCCACTATATTTTTTATTTTATTTACTGTAATGAGATGAACTTCAGTAGTGCTTTAATACAGTTGCTAAACTTGTCAATGCTCTACCAATAACAAATATCACCACATAGTCTCACAGAATCTGCATGGACTTGAATATCATCATACCTATATATGACAATTAAAGTGACCCAGAAAATATTATGATCCCCTCAGAAATTGCTAAAAATACAATCTCTCCCTACATTTTATACCACACATAGGGAGCTGAGGAGCACAACTTTTATCCTGGCAAACAAATTAAAGATCAGTAAAAGACACAATTGAACTCATACACAGCTGACAAACAAAATAAAGGCCAGTAAACAACACAGTTACACAGGTTATACTATACACATAAGAAACAAATGAAAGTTCACTAAAGACTGGATTCAGTAAAGCCTACATAGTCTGCTAAAACTGTGTGCATGTCACATCATGACAGGCACATAATAGGTTCATAGGTTCATAGGTAGGTACTAGGCTATCTGCCCGAAGGCATTTATAAGCCTAGTCAGAATGTGTTGGCTTTCGCTGCCCCCTTAGATTAGTTCCCTGTGCCTCTGTCCAGCAGAGCCACTGAAGTGATCCATCCACTTGTCAAGGCTTCTCTTGAAGAGTGCTAGCATGGAGCTCTGCCTAATGTAGATTGAAATCTTGTTCCAAAGCATGGGAAGTCTTTGGGACAGGAATCTGTCGCTCCAGCACATCCTATTTATTGTTGTGGTGAGGTTTAGATCCCTAGAGCGTGTGGCTCGAGAGGATAAGGTTTTCTTTAGGTGGAGCATGTCCATCAATTCTGGGTTGGACATGGCCTTATATGTCAGGCAGAGATCACCTCTGAGCAGGCGATATGCAACTGAGTACAGCTGGTCGAGTTGCGTAGGGCATCTGTTTGAGGCCAGTGATCCTCTTGGTGAGGTACTTCTGTGGTCTTTCCAGCTGTTGCAGGTGTCTTGTAAGGTACATCCCAAATGGGGCATTGTACTCTATGATGGGTCTGATGAGTGATGAGTAGAGGGGCACAATGACCTCTTTTGATCTGGATGCATACCCTTTTGTGATTAGGTGGGCCACATAGAAGGATTTTCTTACCACTTTGACAATGTGATTATCAAAGGAGAGATTACTATCTACTTGGGTCCCCAGATCCCTTATTACGTTTTCCATATTTAGGGGACTACCAGCTATGTGGTAGTTTGTGGGTACTTTGTTATTTCTAAAGGGAATAACTATGCACTTTTTGGCATTTAGCTTGAGGCCATGATTTTTACACCAGGTATCCGTCTCAGTGAGACCCTTTTGGAGGATATCTGTGTCAGCTGGTGAGTCAATTATAGCCCCTAGTTTGCAGTCATCTGCGAACTTGGTCAGCCATAGTCCTCCTGTGCTTATCTGTACCTTTGAGAAGTATATGCTGAACAGGAGGGGTCCTAGGACTGAGCCCTGGGGAATGCCACTTGTAACTGGCTTAGAGTCAGACCTAGCTTCCACAACTCTCACCATGTGGGTTCTGTCCATGAGCCAGTTGGCAACCCATCTTGTGACATAGGGGTTTATGTTCAGGCTGGTGAGCTTGTCTATAATACCAGAATGGAGAATGGTGTTGAAGGCCTTTGCGAGGTCTAGGTAGGCTGTGTGTACCACCTTTCCCTCGTCTATAGCCTTGGTAACTGTCTCAAAGAAGTCCACCAGGTTTAGGAGGCATGATCTGCCCTTAACAAAGCCGAACTGGGTAGGGTCCAGTGTTTGGAGGTTCCCAATATGTTAATGAGTTCCATGATGATGTGCTCCATAGCCTTGCAGACCAAGCTAGTCAGGCTTATAGGGCGATAGTTCTCGGGGTCTGTTTTGGCTCCACCTTTGTGGAGCGGAATAACTGTTGCTGTGCACTACTCTATGGGTATGTAGCCTGTGGAGAGACTGAGTTTGAGCAGTGTGTTTAGGTGAGGGGTTAATTTGTCTTTGAGCTCATGTAGGATGCAGCCTGGGACACCATCCGGTCTCATTGATGCTGTGTTTTGGCTTTGGAGAGTATTATTTTAACCTGATTATCTGTGATTTCAGGGGCTCTACATTCTTCTGGTATGGTTATGGGTCCTTTTGGGGGTGAGAGGGGGGTGAAGTTTGCACTGAACCTGTCTGCCAGGTTGTTGTCAATATTGGTTGGTTCAGTGTATTTTGTGCCATTCTGTACTAACTCCGAGCAGATCTGAGCATTGACACATAGATTCTTGACATAGCTAAAGAATGCCTTGTGGTTATCTTTGGAGTCCTTGGCAAGTTTTCTTTCAAAGCTTGCCTTGGACAATTTTATGAGGGGATCATAGTTTCTTGCTGATACTGATCAGGGATGTCTTCTCTTCTTGGGATTTTACTCTTTTCTGTACTAGTTTCCTCCTTCTATTGTATAGCTTGTTTATGGCAGGGGTCCACCAGACTGGTTTCCTTTTCTTGTAGGAGAGAGCCTTGGTTTTGCTTGGGATAGCATGATCCAAGCATTCTTGTAGATGCCTGTAGAATGCATTAGTAAAGGATTTTGCAGCTTGGACAACGTTATCCTTTGGCATGGGGACTTTGAAACTTTCCACCTCCATCTTAAGTAATGTAAAGTTGGCTTCTGAAAAGTTTTTTATGGTGGTTTCCTTGTCAGGGGGTGGGGGCGGAATGTGGATATCCAAAGTGATTTGTTTATGGTCAGATCTAACCAACAAGGGGTTGACCTCCAGTGTGGAACACCGGTCACCCATGTTGGGGATGGCCAGGTCCAATATGTTGTCACCTCTGGTGGGAGTGTTGACCAGTTGTCCCAGGGCATTTGAATTTATAAATTCTAGGAAATGTTGGGCAAGGGAGTTAGTACTTGAGTAGTTCTCCCAGTTAATGTTTGGGTAGTTGAAATCACTCAATATTAGGGTGTTTGGTAGGACCTTTATGTTACCCAGTGTTTCCAGAAATGCGGAATGGGGTTCCTGGGACATGGTGGGTGATCTGTAGCACGCTACAATTTGAATAGCAGTTTTGCCCGTTGTTAGTTACACGTGGATAATCTCTGAAGCATCGTGCTGTGCCACTAACCTGGAGGTGTGGGTATCCTTGATGAATATGGATACTCCCCCACCTTTTGTATTTTGGTCCAGGTTCTGTGGCCGAAATGTATGGTATGAGTTGTAGCCTGGTAGTGCTGGGGTGCTCTTTGGAGCCTTAAACCAGGTTTCTGTTACTGCACATATATTGATTTTCTCCATACTGAGGAGTGCCTTGAGTGCATGCATTTTGAGGTTTAGACTTCTGGCATTGAGTAGTATTACCCTCACATTTTTGTTACTTGTGCTATTTATGGTGGTGGGTTTTTCTTTTGAGCCTTGCCTAAAAACGGCAATATGGGGGTGTCAAGAGCCTTAGCCAGTATTTGAAAGCCTAAGGGTGACAGGTGCAAGCTGTCTCTAGTGAAGCAGCGTTGCTTGTCGAGCATGTCATCCCAGGCAGACAGACACTGGATCCCCTTTGAATGACACCAGAATCTTAGCCAGTTGTTGAAACTTATAATTTTTTCTTTATACCAATTTATCATTCTTGGTGAGGGCAGGATGCTACTCAGGATCAGGGTCATACCTGCCTGGGCTATATGATCAGAGAGCTCTTCCATGTCTCTTTTCATGTAGTCCAGGGAGGTATGTTTCAGGTCATTCACACCAACATGGACAATGACAGAGTCGTATTTGTACTTGTTCTGGAGTTGCCTGAGTGCTTGTGTTATGTGGCGGATCCTGGCACCCGACAGGCAGCTAACAGTAACTTTCTCCTTATTCAGCCTAGTGAGTGGGATGTCAGTGTGCCTGACTATAGAGTCTCCTATTACTAGTATGTTGGGTATGTTATTTTGCCTTGAGGGCTGTGAATGCGTGGCACATTGGTTTTGTGAAGTATGTGTTTCATGGTTTGTGTTGGGGGGTGGAGGTTGCTTGGATGTCTGCTTTGTGTGCTGAGTTATATTCAGTAAGCATCTTTACATGGCATGTAGAGGAGCACAAAACTGGTAAACATACTGGCATACTAATTACAGTATAAGTAGCCAAACTGTATGCTAATCAACTGATCCAAGATGGAGGAGCTGTTTAACAAGCTGTAATGCAATTGTTTACACTCAGTGCAGGTTTTGGCCTCAAATTCCAAAACCTACCGGGATTCAGCCACAGAAAGTACTCTACACAAAGAGAATATTAGGGACTGCTGTTGCTTTTCTGCATGTGTATGTGCAACTGGCCCAAGTCTATGCTGCTGCTGTTAACAGACCTGGGCTAAGAAGGAGAATGGTGTTTAGACACATTGTATGAGATGAAATAGTAGAGCACTACAGGATGGATACAGACACCCTCCAGGAACTCTGCAACCTCTGTTATCCTCAACTAAGAGTAAGGGCAAATCAAGGGGAACAAATACCTTTGAAAACTAAGCTATGTGTAGCACTTAGAATATTAGCTACAGAAACCTTCCAGAGACCAACAGAGGATATGCTTGGGGTGTTCCAGGCATCAGCATCCAGGATCCTACATCAGTTCTTTTCTCTCACTGTCTAACATTGTTTGCGTACTACTTTGTATGTAGTTTTTTTTTTTTTTGTTGTTTCTCTGTTCTCACCTTTACACTAATGAACGTCTTTGCTTGCTAATTTTGTATATACTGTTTTTGATGTGTTCACCAAGACTATATGTACTAATAGAAAATAATCTCTGCCTAAATTTGTATCTGTTCATGCTCATAATTTAACTTTATTGTATTCCACTTTGTTACTAAATTGTATACTGTAATACTTGAGTAACTCTGGAGCTTTTCTCCTTGGGCCTCTACTGAAAAAAGGGATTTCAGCCCAGCTGGACTAAGCCAGTCAACAAATGTGAAAATAAATTGTCTTTCGACTATTCCCAGTTAGGGGTCACCACCGTGGAACTCCGGTCCACTAATGATTGGCAGTGGATTTTTACGTGCCGAGTTGCCAGCCCTGACACACAACCTTCAATGAAGGCACGCCCATTCATGTATGTCTCCACGCAGAAGACGTTCTAGCTGAGGATCGAACCAGACAGCATCTTACTGTGAGGCGACAGCGCTACTGCAGCACCACCACCACAACAAATGTGAAAATAAATAATAAAATAAATATATAATTCCTGAATGCTATGCTATAGCATGCCAGTGACTACATATATTTTCCCTGTATACCAGAGGACAGAGCTACAACTATACAGGATTTCTACTCTATAGCGCACTTCCCTGAAGTCCTGGGTGCCATAGACTGCATGCACATTGAGATCAAAGCACCACCGGGGAACAGAGAAGGGTGTGCATAAACAGAAAGTGCTTCTACTCCATTAACTGCTAGGTCATGTGTAACACTAAGGGAATAATCCAGAATATGTATGCTAGCACCCCCAGCAGTTACTATGACTCCCATATCCAGCACAACTCTCAAATCTACCAGAGGTTTTCTAGGGAAAGATATCCCACAAGGTCATTTATTGGGTGATACAGGGTATGCACGTAAACCATGGCTGATGTTCCCCATCAGAAATGCACACACATCCACAGAAAAATGCTATAAAGAGGAACATGCTCAAACAAGAAATATCATAGAGCATGTGTTTGGGCCCCTGAAGTCACGGTTCCAATGCCTAGACACATCAGGGGGAGCCCTGAGTACAATTCCAGTACTTGTGCTGAAATTTTCACTACCTGTGCTATCCTTCACAATATTATACTGAGAAAACAGCTTCAGCAGGAACACTAAGGGGAAGGGACACACATTCCACCAACACTGGCAAGGTCACCACAGCCACACTCAGGTGAGACATCAAAGGGGGAACCACTAACTGCTGTGGGTGTCAGTAGATGTGAGTCTGCTCAGTATTTCCTCACCTTGGCCAAAAGGCAATGCATAGCATACATGATGACCACCTACTTTCATCCTATGCATATACATACAGTAAAAATGATGCAAGACAGTGCTCACAGCCATTACATGTAATGTCTGTGTACAGCTAGCCTCACACAGAGTCAACCCCAAATTAAAACACTTGTAACTGCAGGACTACCAAGGGAAGTGCTGAACCCTGAATAGTCTCACAAATGACCCATGTACCTTTTATTTGTGTATGTCTGTATGGGTATTCAAGGTGAAACATGTGTATGAATGTCTGCAAGAACTCAGCCAAGCTCTGTGCTAGCTCTACATCCTGGCATGTTATATGAGTGTGTGCTATATATGGTAGGGCTAACAGTTCATTGTTATTACCCCTGACTGTGAGAACTGGTTCTGGCAGGAGTTGTACTGTCATGTCCATGCTCATGGTCAGATGTGCTGCTGCTACCTGAATGTGACTGATGTCTGCTGTATGAGCTGTCCTCACAAGTGTGTCCAAGACCATGATCCATGGCCTGACATGTCTGGGTGTGGACACTTCAACCACTGATGGAGCAGTGGAAGTAGTGCCACTACAGGAGTGTGATCGGGCACGAACACTCAGATGATGCTGTTGATCTACATCCACTTCGATGCTGTCTCCTCCCAGCAGGCGTTTCATCACAGACATTGCCTGCTCCATTGTTTCATTCATCCAAGCCATTGAATCAGCCACACATTGAAAGCAGTAATGCACATCAGCCTGTGCCACATCTACAACCCCAAGCATGTCCTTGGAGGCTCTAGTGGAACATGCCCAAACCTCCATGATGACCCTAAACATACATTGAATGGCACGTAATGACATACCAAGATCAGGTGGAGGGCATACCTCTCAACCTGGAAATATCAAAAATCTGGACAAGGCCCATGAAAAATAGGTACAAATCTGTACGCTGATTAACATACACTTTGCATACATAATTATGTAACCCCACCCACTCCAATGGAATTGTGGGATACCAACTTTCAAAGGCTAACTGAAGAACAGACAACCAAAATATGGCACCAAAGTCCCCCTGCAGCCATTCCAATGTCCCATTACCTGGCTATTTCACCCCATTTACTATAAACACTAATGTTTGCATACTGCTTTGCTACTACAATGATTATTTGGATTTTATTTTTACATTTTAGCACAATGTACAAACACTAAGACATCTGCTAAACAAAGCAATACTGTCTCACAATGAAAATAGACTTGGCATTAAAACTTCTCTGCCCTTGAAACTTACATTCAATGGAACAACATTTAAACCCACACCACATCCAAAGAAAATGCATCTGGCCAGTGATGGATAAAGATTACCTTTGGGCCGTTTTCAAATCATAGGCCCCTTGCACACAAAACAAGAAACATACATGTGTTCTTTGATACACGTTTCTGACTTTATTAAATTATATTCCTTGTATAATACAGCACACTTGCCAGACTTAGACTGCATTTTAAATTTATTATTTGAACATTTTTCCAATAGGCAATGAAACAAAATGCATGCACCAATAATGACAAAACTGCCCAATTCAGAACATTTCCAGCATAAAAGTCTACTTCCACAGACACACAATCACATTTTAAATTTATTGTTTGAACATTTTTCCAGTAGGCAATGCAACAGAATGCATGAACCAATGAAACAAAATTCATGAACCACTAATTACAAAACTGCCTGCCCAATTCAGAACATCTCCATGCTCCATCATAAAAGTATACTTATACACACACACACACACACACACACACACACACACACACACACACACACACACACACACACACACACAAAGAAAAATAACACATCTTACATATCCCTTTTTCAGAAATAAAAATAAATGACCATGTGGTTTGCAATATACACTTCATTAAAGTCTTCAGCTTTTATACTGCCTCACTGACATTACATCTGCCATAATTTTTATCATTCTGTTTTTTAACCATGTTGCTGAGTACTACTCCACATTCCTACTGGAAGAGGGGAGAGTTATCCACTATCTGGTATTCAAATGTTATGCTAATTAGATGTCCAGACTTTTGGCTGGATCATGTACCTACTTTTCAAGGACCTGTGTACCCATTTTCAATGTCTGCAGGTTGAGAGGTGTACTAGGAAGTATATCACAGTCACTATGGGGAATCAATGATTTCCTGGCAACCCTCCAGCTAAGTTTGTATACAGTAACTAAACTAAATGTAGAGCAGCTAGAGTAATACTGACACAATCCATTCATTTAGTTGTTTTCTTTCACAGCTCAGCTTAAAGAAGCAACAGATTTCCAACTATTATATTATCTTGGTTACTACTAAAGTGGACGTTCTATACTGAGAGCAAGCAGTACTACATAGAAACACAAAGAACTAACTTCTTCGCACGTAATGTACAAACACAACAATACTAATATTATAATGCCTGAATATCCGGCAAATCTTCAGTCCTTTCAAATGCACAGCTTGCATACATACCAAGTGGACTAATTTCAGTCATTGAGTTAGTAGATCTATTCTACATAAAAAGTGACTAAAACAATACTAGATCTACCCTTTCAGAGGAAATTGTACAAAACAAGATACACTTACACTTTCACGTCTATTTTACAAGTTTTGCAAGGGCCCACACAATATGGTTACACATTCTTAATCATGTTGTCTTTCATTGTGCAATCTTACTAAACAGTTTGCTTTTTCTGTTATCATTGTGTACAGTGGTGCACTTTACTCGTCAATCACAAAACATGCTCATTAAATGCTTAGCTTGGTGTATTACTCTGTAGCGTATTTCAACCCATTTACAGTGTTAGAAATCTCCCCTGCTGCAAACACCACTACTCTTCAATGCTAATATACAGACAGATAGAAAGGTACCTGGAAACAAGAAAGAAAAAAAAGAAATGTCTACATTCAATCAAGTAGCTTTAGAGTGAAAACGAATAATAAACACAGCAAAAGACACTAATATGAGACAGTGATGCTCAAGCTCAACTAGAAAAGGGAAAGTACTAGAGAAAGAAGCAACAGTAACAGATAAGAAGAGAGGAGTACAGGTTATGACACAGGAGCGGAACATGGGAGCTATACATATACAATCCAATGGACCAAGTCATACATTTACCCTGCTTTCTGTAGCTCCTTCAGGTAAACAAGCGCGTTGCAAATCCTCCAGCAAATAATGATGCAGAATACTTTAGCGGATTATCCCAGCTATACAGACCAGCTTCCAAATAAAATATCGCTGACAACAAAATTCTAAGGTCGGATGCCCAAAAGCCAAAGTAAGAGGGTTGTTGGGCACCTGAACTAATCCTCCCCTCCATGTCAGTCCTGCTTGCAGGCAGCCAGATCCATAATAATCCATTTGAAGTCTGTCTTCTCACAGGCAGCCAGAATCCAAAATGCAGTCATTACTCGTTTCCTTCCCGCTCGCGTGCATTCAAAATAATAGTGCCAGGGAATATCTGCACAACGTACAAGAGAGCTGAGTTCATAGGTTCATAGGTTCATAGATTAGTACTAAGCTAACTGCCCTTGCGAGCCATTTTAAGCCTAGCCAATTATCCCTTGTGAGATTCAAACCCTGCACCTTGTGTTTGTAAGGCAAACACCTTAACCATTAGGCCACCCTCCCAACCCCGACAAGCTGATGGAGCTGACATCATTGCGCACATAAAATGACGTCATCAAAATGCAGAATAATTTAAAATTAAAAAAAAAAACAAATGCTGGGAAAATCGGAAATGAAGGGGTGCCACTCGGGAATCGTGGCACCCCATTTTTGTACCCCAAAACTCGGTATAATATGAGTAATTTGGGTTGGTTGGCAGGTATGGTGGAGAGTAAAGAGCAGCCCTCCTCTGAGCACCCCTAACAACCCTCCTGCATGGCATCTCACCCACACTTTGGCTATCACCAGAGTAAGCTAGCACTGAAGCCACAGTAATTACACTGCCCTGATCAAGTGTCTCACCCTTCACCTGTCCAGTATTTGAGGGCTCACTGGAACAGGTATGAGTAGGCCTACTGACTGTGTCTGAGGGAAATACAGGGGATGGATGATTGTCAAGCTCACTGTCAAATTCAGCTTCTGCACCCCCCGAATGTGCCTCTGATTGGCCACCATCAGGTAGTAAGAGTCCTACACTTCCACTGTT
Source organism: Protopterus annectens (assembly GCF_019279795.1). NCBI lineage: Eukaryota > Metazoa > Chordata > Ceratodontiformes > Protopteridae > Protopterus > Protopterus annectens. The sequence goes on along the minus strand of NC_056726.1, from coordinate 758,082,641 downwards.
AGGATCACTTGTGATAATAAGCAAAAAACACAGGAACAAAATTAATAGTACACTAAATATTTAAAACAATTTATATGATGACAAACTAGCACTGGTCCCACTATTGCAGATGGTGCAGCAATGCACACAATAATTATGCTCATCACACCCATACAGATAAATGCATATATCTGACAAATGGTCATCAATAATCCCCAACAAAGTTTTGCTTACCATGTGCAGATGACTCCACACTTTGTACAGAGGATGATCCTGGAAGAAATGAAGCAAGGGAAGGACACCAACTAAACATCACAATGGGAATAACATAGAGGGACAGTGAACACAAAATTGCCTGCATGTCCATTAAAAATACTTTTAACTGAAACTTAGCTGACACATCCACCAACAGCCATGTGTAATGAACAAGTGTGTTGTATAAGTCTATTAATTTATCAATAGGTTCATAAAAAAATTCCCCAGGAAGTATTACTTAAACTTTTATATATTTTACTATACAAGCAAATCTAAAAATTCCATATATAAGCTTACCTGGAAGCACTTCTTGGGACATAGCTGTCCTCCCAGACACATCAGCACCAACATCAATCACATGTTGGTGTGCAGTTTCCACTGAGCTCTCTGGATCTCTGACAGTGGACAGGAACTCTTCATTTGGTGTCAGTGGGGGTTCTGTAGTAGAGCCCCCCAGCCATATGTTCATGGGAAAATGCAGCTGCTCTTCTCCTGGCTGATAAAATCATATCAGTAGCCTGTGATGCACCTGATCATAAATCGTAGTGCAACCCCCTTCTGCATTGATGTTCACTAACTAGTTCTAAATATGCATTCTGGCAGCCATATTCCCATGTCCTCTCTCTAGCAGAAAGGTGCCATGGCTCCTGCACATCTATACTATGAAATCATTCTCTGAGTCACTGAAAGGGGGTTTACGTGGATTTGTATGCTTGGGTGCCATAATCCTATGTGACATAAAACAGTGTGCAGCCCAGGATACATCTGAGTTGGGGATTGCTGGAAAAGGGCTCAGTTTTGGGCTCTTCCATTGGATAGTTTGAGTTTAAACTGTTTAATTCCATTTGTATTTAAGCAACACATTTGTGCATAGTTGTGCACTGTGCAACAAAGTTTAGCACTGCCATGTATAGATGCAAACACTTATAAACAATAATTTTCCCTTGATTCCTGCTATAGAACCTTCCACAACTCCATTACCTCTCTCTGAGCTATGCAGTTGCACTTTACTAACCAGCAAGCAACTCAGCTGTGGATTCTGAGATGCTGATGCAATCTTCCACCCTAAGCCCTCCACAGAATTAACCATCCTTGTTTAGTCTCACAAGCAAACCCTGGTCCATCTTGCCCATCCCTACTAGTTACTACAATATATACTTGGGAGAATAGATGGACAGTTTCCCACCATTTCTCCAGCTAACCTGATTGACATGTTCATCCTGAGGCAATGTAACAATTGCCTCATGTATACTGACAACCACTTGCTCCTCCTTCTCATCAGCCCCCTTTTTCCCATTTTTTTCTACATGGGGTCGGGGTATCATGTTAACTGTCGCCAGCTCTCTTGATTCAGTGCCACACTCCTGCCTTCTTTAACACTCATGCCTGACTGTCACAGATCTTCTTTCACACAATCCATCCACCTCTTTGCTTTATGTCCTCGCTTCCTCTTACCTTCTTCCTGTCTGTCCCAAATCTTCCTTACCAGATTGCCTTCTGCTTTTCTGCACATGTCCAAACCACCGTAATCAGTTCTCGTTGATCTTTTCTGCAATTGGAGCTACTTTGGTTTCTGCTCTTATGTCCTCATTTCTTTGTTGGTCTCACAGTGTGCATCCTACCACCTTTCTCAGGCACTTCATTTCCATCACCTCTAGCTTCTTCAACCATTCTGCCCAGTTTTCTGTACCATACAGTAGTACTGGTCACACCACTGTCTTGTACACCTTGCCTTTCAGCTTCTTTGGCATTCTTCTGTCATAGACTACACCTGATACTCTATGCCAGTTGGCTGCAGCCCCTCTGATTCTAGCTTTGACCTCTTCATTCAGACTAGCCTTCTGCTCAACCACCCCTCCCAGATACTTGAAGCTGTTTACCTGTTCCACTATCTTCCCTTCTATCTCTATTCTCAGCTTCTTCCGATCTCCCCAATGTGCTGCCATTACCATCATCTTATCTGTGCTTAGTTTCATCCCATGTGCCTTCAGATTTGCATTCCATTCTCCTATCCTTTGCTGAAGTTCTAGCTTAGAGTCTGCCTGTACTGCCACATCATCTGCATACAGCAGCTTTGTTGATCTGTCCCCTCCAACCTGTTTGCTAATGTAGTCCATTACCAGTATGAACAGCAGTGGGCTCAGAGCTGAACCCTGATGTACACACACTCCCACTGGGAACCCCTCTGTGAGGCCGAACACTGTTCGTACTTGAGTCACTGGGTCCTTGTACATAGCCTGCACTAATTCTACCAGTGTTTCTGGGACCTCACACCACTGCAGTACTGCCCAGATCCATTTTCTTGGGACCTTGTCATATGCTTTCTCCAAGTCTAGGAATGCCCAGTTGGACTCTCTCCTCATCTCTAACTTCTTCTCAAGTATCTGTCTCACTGCAAACATTGGGTCAATTGTGCTGCATCCTGACCTAAATCCGAACTGCTCATCTCCCATCTTACATTCTACTACTCTGCATATCCATTTATTAATCACCCTCTCCAGAACTTTCATGCAATGTGATAGAAGTTTGATGCCTCTGCACTGCCCACAGTTGTGGATGTCCCTTTTGTTCTTGTACAATGGCATGAGTATGCTTATACTCCAGTCATCTGGGATATGCCCACTTGCCACTTGCTCCTAAAGCCAGCAAATACAGCATGTAAGAGATGTAACTATACCATGGAATTAGAATCAATCTTCTCACATAACAATAAACAAGACATGCAACAGGTTGTCAACACATACAGCTCCCCTGTCACCCAAGTTAAGGTCAAGACACATAAACCCGGATAAGTGGAGGTACTCACTAAGAGCCTGCCAAAAGACCAGAGACTTCCAAAGAGCAAGCAGCATACACATGCTGGTACATGAACATAATCTACCACTACATATTTCAACACACATATCAGTGTCTCAACAATTAAGCCCCTAAGGCAAAACACCTCAAAACCAAATGTTCTGGTCATAGGTGACACAATAGTGAGACACACAGATGTCCCCCTCACCAGTTTGAACAAGGAGAAAGTCACGGTCAGCTGCCTGTCATGTGCCAGGATCCATCAAATTATGCATGCACTCAAGTTGCTCAACAACAATTACTGTTATTACTCTGTCATAGTACATGTTGGTGTGAATACCTTGAGATGTACCTCTCTGGACTATATGAAGAGAGACATGACTGAACTCTCAGATTAAGTGTCCCAGGCAGGTATGTCCCTAGCCCTAAACAGTATTCTACCTTCACCTAGCATGATGGCACAATACAGACAAAAATGATTGATTTCAATAATTGGTTTAGCTTCTGGTATCACTCTAAGAGAGGATCCAGTGTCTGTCGGCCTGGGAAGACATGGTGGACAGTCTACGGTGCATTGCCAGAGATGGCCTTCACCTATCTCCTTAAGGGTTTTGGATACTGGCAAAGATGCTTGCCTCTCCCATACTAGGCTTTTTAGGCAATGTCCAAACACCAAAACTTCTGATGTAAAGAAATCCATTAAAGACAAACTCAAGGTAATGCCCTTGGAAGCATTTCTCACCTTGGAAGATGCTGACATTTGTGCAGTCACTGAGACCTGGTTCAAGGCCACTGAGAGTACCCTGGTCGTACAAGCCTGCAATGCCTTTCACACATTCAGACCCCAGAAAAAGCTTGAAAGAACCAAAGTTGGAGGTGTATCTAGCATTTTACCATACCAGACTTCTTGTAGCAGTTATTATAGCACACAAAAGTGCTGCCAGCACTAAACATTCTACAAGGAAACAGCTCCAGTACTTATTATTAATGCCCACCCCTTCAGGCATGTCTAAAGGTCAGTTACCTGTGCTTTCTCCTATTAACCTGGTGAACTCGGGCATCCTGAGGCAATGTAGCAACTGCCTCATGTACACTAACAGCCCTCTCCTCTTACCTCCCAACACTCAGACTTGTGAGAGATGCACTTATATATCCAAACTGGAAGCCATTCACTCTCCAGCCAAGACCGGAATAGCTGGTCAAGAGGAGAAGGTCAACACTTGCACCACACCACATGGAACACATAGCCCTCCAGAACACACACCAGCACTGCCTTCACATAAAAACATAAACTACATACCCACCTTTGAGGAGGCTCTTAATAAAAATCTACCCAAACAGCAGAGACCGTCAAGGCAGAAATGCACTCGACCACCACAACACAACACTAATCACGAGACACATAATTCTCCTAAACAGTGTGCCACTCAACCAAAGCCCCTAAGTTAAAACAGCATGCCCAGCACACTAGTCATAGGTGACTCAATAGTGAGGTACACTGATGTCCCACTCACTAGGTTGAATAAGGAGAAAGCAAAGGTCAGCTGCCTATCAGTTGCCAGGATCCACCACATAACGCACGCACTCAGGTCCCTCAACAACAGGTACAAATATGACTCTGTCATTGTACATGTGGGTGTGAATGACCTGAGATGTACCGTCCTGGACTACATGAAAAGAGACATGGAGGAGCTCTCAGATTATGTAACTCAAGCTGGTAGGACCCTAGCCCTGAGCAGCATCCTACCATCACCCAGAATGATACCACAGTACAAGCAGAAAATGATTTATTTCAGCAATTGGCTATGTTTCTGGTGTCATTCTATGGGGATCCAGTATCTGTCTGCCTGGGGTGACATGATTGAAAGACCTCGATGCTTTGCCAAAGATGGCCTGCATCTGTCACCCCTGGGCTTCCAGATACTGGCCAAGGCTCTTGCCACCCCTATAGTGCTTTTTTAGGCGGTGTTCCAAAGACCAGATTACCACCGTAACAGCTAAAAACAAATGCAATCTGAGGGTCATGCTGCTCAAAACTAGAAGTCTAAATCTCAAAATGCACTCGCTCAAAGCTCTCTTTAAAATGGAGAACATCGACATTTGTGCTGTAACAGAGACCTGGTTCATGGCAGCAGAAAGCACCCCTGCACTACCAGGTTATAACTTTTTCCACACCTTTCGGCCCCAGAACTTGGACTGAAGCTCCAAAGGCGGTGATGTTTCCATATTCATAAAAGATGTGCACACCTCCAGACTGGTAGCCCAACATAACATATCAGAGATACTTCAGGTACAGCTAACATTGGGTAAGACAGTGATTCAGGTCATAGCCTGTTATAGGTCCCCAACCATGTCCCAAGACTCACACTCCATGTTCCTAAGCACCCTGGAAAATATTAGGGTCCAGCCTAACACTCTCATACTGGGTGACTTCAACTACCCCTCCATTAACTGGGAAAACTACTCATGTACCAATACACTTGCCCAATGTTTCCTGGAATTCATTAATTCCAGTTCCCTGGACCAGCTCGTTCTTACCCCCACACGAGGTAGCAACATCCTTGACCTGGTCATTACTAACATGGGCGACCACTGCTCTACACCAATAGTCAACTCCTTCCTGGTTAGATCCAACCACAAATTAATCACCTTGGAAATCCACCCCCCCCCCCCTTCAAAAGTAACCACCATGAAAAGTTTCTCCAAATCTAACTTTGGGCTCCTAAAAACAGAGGTAGCTAACTTCATGGCACCTGTGCAATTGGAGAATAGTTGCATGACCGCTGAATCAAACACCAATGCACTGTATGTACACAAACAGAAATGCATGGATCTCACCATATCCAATAGAACCAAGACACTCTCTTAAAAAAAAAAAAAAAAAAGTTAGCCAATCTGGTGGTTTCCTGCCATAAACAAACTCTACAACAAATGGAGAAAACTGATGCAGAATAAGGTGAAGTCCCAAGACTGGAAAAACTCCCTTATCAGCCTCAACAAAAAGTTGAGATCCTTCATCAAGTCATCTAAAGCTAGCTATGAAAACAGAATTGCAGCAGATAGTAAAGACAACCACAAGGCCTTCTATAGTTATGTAAAGAATCTCCATGGCAATACCCAGATTTGCTCTGAGCTACTGCAAAATGGTACCTCCTATACCAAGCCAACAGATATTGCCAATATGCTGGCCAACAGATTCAGTGCCAACTTTACCCCTCCCCCTCCCCAAAGGGCCAATCACAATACCAGTAGATTGCCAGGCACCCAGTATTACTGCTGCACAGGTTAAAACAGCACTGCCAAGGCCATAGATACAGCTTCTATGGGACCTGACAATATCCTTGGCTGTGTTCTACTTAAAACTACAGAGTGAACTGGCACCTCACCTGTGTGCCCTGTTCAATGACAGCCTCACCTTAGGCTTTGTCCCTACCGAATGGCACATAAAGGAGGAGTGACTGCAGACCTTGGCAACTATCGCCCCATTAGCCTGACAAGTGTGATATACAAAGCTATGGAAAGCATCATCATGGACCTAATAAACAAGGATATAGGGAATCTCCAAACTCTGGATCCCACAAAGTCAGTCACCAGGGCTATGAATGAAGGCAAGGTGATTCATGCAGCCTACCTTGATCTGGCTAAGGTCTTTGATACCATTCCTCACTCAGGAATCATGGAAAGACTCACTAAGCTAGGCATCAACCCCTATATCACTAGGTGGATTGCAAACTGGCTCATAAATTAAACCCACAGTGTGAAAGTAGCTGATTCCAAGTCAGACTGCCAACCAGTCATGAGTGAAATCCCACAGGGATCGGTCCTGGGTCCTCTCCTGTTTGGTATCTACTTCTCTGAAGTCCAGGCCAACATGAAGGGACTCTGGCTGACAAAGTTTGCAGATGATTGCAAGTTGGGAGCCATTATTAACTCTCCAAGTAATGTTGACATCCTACAGAAAGGCCTCACTGAGACCAATGACTGGTGTCAGAACCATGGCCTTAAGCACAATGCCAAAAAATGCGTTGTCATCCCCTTTGGGAAAAAAAACATTTCCCATTTATTAACACATCGATGGTAGCCCACTGAACACAGAAGGTATTACAAGAGATCTAGGAACACAGGTTGACAGCAACCTCTCTTTTGACCACCACATTGCCACTGTGTTCATAAAGTCCTTCTGTGTGGCATATCTCATTACTAAGGGTTTTTCATCCAGGAAAAAAGAGGTCATTGTCTCCCTCTACTCTTTCCTCATTAGGCCAATTATGGAGTACAATGCCCCATTTGGCATGTACCTCACTAGACACCTGCAACAACTGGAAAGGCCGCAAAAGTACCTCACAAAGAGGATCCTAGGCCTTAAACACTTGTCCTATATTGACAGACTCAAAAACCTCCAACTATTCTCTGTCTCCTATCGCCTACTTAGAGGCGATCTCTGCTTGACTTACAAAGCCATGTCTGACCCAGCTCTGTTAGAAATGCTACATCTAAAGAAATCCCAATCCTTCTGCACTACATGCTTCAGAGACCTCAACCTCATTACCACAATCAACAGAATGTGCTGGAGGGACAGGTTCATAACCCAGAGATTGCCCATGCTATGGAATAGACTTCCCATACATGTCAAATAGAGCACCTCACTGGCTCTCTTCAAAAGAAATCTTGGTGAGTGGATTTGAAATAGAAAATTCACCCCAGGGATCACTCCAGTGGCTCTACTCGACAGAGGCACTGGGAACTATGGTCAGGTGGCACAATGTCAGGGTAATCCTACGGGATAGGCTTGTAAAAGCTTCAGGGGCAATAGTCTAGTACACACCTATGAAACTATGAAATGCACCTCGAGAGTGGTAAAACAGTATGACTCTCTAGAGCTACTTTAGGTCAAATTAACTACAGGTAAAACACCCTTCCACATCATTGCTAGATACAGGTTCCCCAGCATGAACCAGGAGAAGCAAACCGCCTACCTGGACTTGCTAGAGTCACTCAGTATACAGCCAGACACCTTGGTCATGGGAGATTTCAAATATCCTTCCATCGAGTGGGTATCTTACATGAGAACAAACACGAGCGCTGTGAGGTTCATCAACTTTGTCAGTTCAAATGCTCTAGAACAGTTGGTTTGCACCCCCAGTAGGGGCTCATATGTCCTGGAGCTAATGGTCATTAACATGGAGGGGTGACTGTACTACAGAGGAATAACATCATCCACAGCCTGAAAAAGCAAATCAGATATCTTTTTAAGTCCTCTAAGTCTAGCTATGAACCTAAATTAGCTTCCTTAGCTAAAGACACTCACATGGCACTCTTTAGCTATGTCTGAAATCTAAAAGGGAATGCCCAGCTGTGTGCCAAACTTATAGTGGACAGTACCACTCACACTGAACCTGAGTATATCGCCAACCCACTAGCTGACAGATTTGGCAATAACTTCACCCCCCTGTCCCCACCAGACATACCCCAAAGCAGTCCTGATACCAGTTCTCTACTGAGTATCTCCAAAGGACAGGTCATACAAGTACTCTCCAAGGCCAAAAACATGGCCTCCATGGGACCAGGTGACATCCCAAGCTGCTTACTAACCAATTTAAAACATGACCTAGCATAAACACTCAGCACTCAGGACTCCCTTTAACCTCAGTCTGAGAAAAGGTTTTGTCCTGCCAGAGTGGAGAACACAAAAGGGCTCCATCAGCTGACCCTGGGAACTATTGAGCCATAAACCTGACAAGCATTATCTGCAAGGCCATGGAAAGAATCATTGTGGACCTTATCCTCAAGAACATAGGTGACCTTCAAACTCTTGACCCAATTCAGTTTGGTTTCATAAAGGTAGATCTTTCTTATTTAACCTGGTGGACTTCTTTGAGAAAGTCACCAAAGCCCTGGATGAGGGCAAAACAATACATACCGCCTATCCTGATTTAATCAAGGCTTTGTACACAATCCCTCATTCAGGTATGATTGAGAAACTGTCCCAGCAGGGGATTAACCCATACTAGATGGGTAACCAAATGGCTCACAGACAAAATTCCCAGTGTCAAGGTTGGAGAGTCCACCTCCAACAGTAGACCAGTTGCCAGTGGGGTACCACAAGGATCTGTGCTGGGCCCTCTGCTGTTTTGGATCTATTTCTCTGATGTCCAGGAGAATGTAGATGGCCTGTGGCTTACCTGGTTTGCAGATGACTGTAAATTGGGTGCAATTATAGAGTTCCCCAACAATGTTAACATATTACAGAAAGGGCTGACACAAACAAATGATTGGTGCCAAACTCATGGTCTAAAACTTAACATGAAAAATGCCTCATTACCCCCTTTGGAAAAGAAGTAGCCCCTGCTAATTGTGATATAGATAGTACCCCTGTAAGCTCAAACTCAGTGGTATGTGACTTGGGATCACAGTTGATAGCAACTTAAACTTTGATCACCATGCGTCAGTAGTGGTAAGAAAAGTATTTTACATTGTACATCTCATAAATAAGGGCATCACATCCAAGACCAGGGAGGTTCTAACTCCACTGTACTCAACCCTTATCAGACCACTAATTGAGTACAATATATGTATCTTACTAGACACCTGCAGCAACTGGAGAGACCACAGATGTTTCTAACCAAGAGAATCCAGGGCCTCCAAAACATGACATATGTGGAAAGATTGAAAGCCATGTCACTGTACTCTGTATCATACAGGCTGCTGAGAGGCAACCTGTGCCTGACCTACAGAGCAGTATCAGGCTCTGCCCTAATGGAATTGCTGAACATCTGCAAATCAAATGGAACAAGAATAATTCACGCCAGGGATCTCAACTAGCCTGGGACATTAACAGAACATGCTGGAGAGACAAATATATCTCTCAGAGATTGCTGCTCCTCTGGAATAATCTCCCACTCCATGTGGAGCAGAGCTCCATAATGATCCTATCCAATCGCAATCTTGACAACTGGATGAGTGACTGTAAATTCACCCAGAGGGTGCCTCCTATGTCCCTCATGGATGGGGGATGCTGATCTCAGAATCGCTCTGTTAAGAATCACCACCAAACTATGATCAATAAGAGTGCTTGGTTTTTTTTTTTACATGGCTAGACTTGTAAAGGCCCTAGGGCCATTAGCTTTGTAGCCTCCTATGAACCTATGGATACAACACAACACATAAATATCACATAAGTAAAGTCCTGCTTATATACCCATATCTGTCAACATTAAGCATTAGAAACACACATTTCAGTTATTAAAACTTAAGGTTATGGTTTGTACCACATTACATTCACACACAAACTAATATTTGGTCCATACCAAGGAATACCACTTTAATAATGCATTATGGCTCACATTGAAATAAAAGGATAACTACACATTTTCGAGTAAAGCACTTGAAACACATTTTTGTTGTGGCAGCATACAAATGGTAGGTGGTTGCCCCACTCTCAAAACAACAAACAAATGAGAGTTTGTACCAACCAAGGAATACCACATGATTCAATAAGTATATATACTTTCAACACAATTCTTACAATGAGTATGCATTTACAACAGAAAATTCAATTTTATATGATTGCCGTCACATCTCACTGTGCTCACCACTCCCCTGGAAGTGTCTCTGGGCTATATCAGAAGGATAATACATGTGCTATTGACATGGTATATAACATTTCCCTGCAATAACACAGAAGATTGTAAAATAACAATTTTAACAATAACATTTGTAATGAAAGTTAATAACCTGTTTGTATTTAAGAAATGTAAATGTCTGCCCAAAATACCTATGCCAACAGTGAACTTATAAGAAGTGCATACAGATAACATTTCCATTCTGTACTGCATATATATATATATATATATATATATATATATATATATATATATATATATATATATATATATAAAATTAAATCTAGAATGTAATTGAAAAATACAATCATACCTTAGCAAAATTAGATGCCTTTCTGTGCAGAAAAATCAAAAGGAATAACAGTCTTTTCTTTTGTCTGAATACATAAGTCTCCTGACCTTCAAGTTCCCTAGATACACAGTTACCTTTTATAGTGTAGATTCAGCTGTCTGAGCACAGTGAAGATGCAAATGAGGTGTGAAGTCATTAGAATAGCTGAATACATTTTTGACTTTGTGTAGCTGATGTAAACATGGTGTAGGCCCTACCTCACTATTAGATGATAATGGATTACAACTGTGAATGATTAATGGGAGGGAGAAGGAAGACACAACAACAATTCAGATTACCTTACCTACACTGGGAATGCCACCCATGATACACTTACAAAGTGCAGAAGTAACTTTAGCAAGCTTTTAAATGGAAGTAAACAGCACACATTTATCATTTTTGTTTGCTAATAGCCAAAATCTCATGCTTTTGCTGAAAAAACATTTTTCACTATCATGCATTTTTATTGCACTTTAAAGGACAATGATAGGACAATGATACAAAGTGCACTATATACTGTGTGTCTGAAAGTACAACATAGGCAAGAGAAGAATGAACACATAAAGAGAAGACAGAGCTGAAATTATGTAAATATATTTATAAATGGTTTTGTGATCAACCATTGCACTAAATATATAAACCACACATGTACAAACAAATGAGAGTGTACAAGTGTTATATTTCTTGTTAATACTGTAGAGGAAATGTGAATTGCTTGTATGCACATAATTTGTTTTCTTGCTGCAAAGTTGTTTCGGTGGCAAGGAGAGATAAGACATTCCCAGTGTGTTTTGTGGGTTCATTAGTATAGTTCAAAAGCAGAGATGTGTAAAAATCTCTAACATGTTAAAATGTATTTTGTAATTTTTTTTAATTAATATTTGCATGGCAAGTGGCTTAGCGCAAACACATTGAAACATATAAATATGTTAAATTTAATGGAATTTGCCTTAACAAGCGCAATTACTGAATATCATTGCATGATGGTCAGCATGCATACACAGCACCTGCAGTTCCACAACACCTGCAGACAATAAAGATACACTGTTACTTTCAAAAAAGATACCTTTTTACTTCTTTTGCCTTCCATTATGCAAACACAGTAAGTGGAGCTGCATGGCATTCAGTACTCGTACCCATCGTAAAAACTTCTCCAAAGCCAACTTCACAATTCTTAACACAGAAGTGGCAAACTTCATGGCACCCATGCAGATGGACGATAGAGGTATGACTGCTGAATCCTACACAAATGCACTTTATAAGCACTTACACGAGTGCATGGATCATGCTATCCCTAATAGAACCAAGATGTTTTCCTCCAAAAACAAGAAGCCATTCTGGTGGTCCTCTGCCATAAACAAACTCTGCAACAGAAGAAAGAAACTATTCAAAAAAGAGTAAAATCCCATGACTGGAGGAACTCCATGGTCAACCTCAGTAAGAAGCTGAGATACCTCATAAAATCCTCCAAAGCTAGTTACGAAAACAAAATTGCCACTGACTCTAAAGACAACCACAAAACATTCTATAGCTATGTCAAGAATCTAAATGGGAACACTCAGATCTGCTCTGAGTTACAGCACAATGGCACTAAATATACAGAACCAACTGATATTGCCAACATCCTAGCAGATAGGTTCAGTGCTAACTTTCCCCCCCTCTCACCCCCTAGATGGCTCATCTCTATACCGGAAGAATGCAAAGTTCCTATAATGATGGCTACACAGGTAAAAAACACACTCTCCAAAGCCAAGAACACAGCATCCATGGGACCTGACAATATCCCAGGCTGCATTCTACATGAACTACAGAATGAACTGGCACCCTACCTAAGTACCATGTTCAATCATAGCCTCACCTCAGGCTTTGTACCCACTGAATGGCGCACCGTGACGGTTATCCCACTCCACAAAGGGGGAGCCAAGACAGACCCCGGGAACTACCGCAAGGCCATGGAATGTATCATTGTGGAACTCATAAAGAAAGACATTGGTAATCTCCAAACTCTGGACCCTACCCAGTTTGGATTTGTAAAAGGCAGATCATGTCTCCTAAACCTGATTGACTTCTTTGAAGCAGTCACCAAAGCCATAGATGAGGGTAAAATGGTTCACACAGCTTATCTAGATCTCGCCAAGAATTCGACACCATCCCCCACTCTAGAATTATAGATAAGCTCACTAAACTAGGTATAAATCCCTATGTCACAAGATGGGTTGCCAACTGGCTCATGGACAGAACCCACACTGTGAAAGTAGCGGATTCCAAATCCGACATCAGACCAGTGACAAGTGGAGTACCACAGGGTTCAGTCCTGGGTCCTCTCCTGTTTGGTATCTACTTCTCTGAGGTGCAGGCCAACACGGAAGGTCTTTGGCTAACAAAGTTTGCAGATGACTGTAAACTAGGAGCCATAATCAAAACTCCTAACAATGTGGACAAACTACAAAAGGGTCTCACTGAGACAGATACCTGGTGTCAAAGCCATGGCCTGAAGCTCAATGCCAAAAAGTGTATTGTCATCCCCTTTGGTAAAAACTCTGTACTCATGAACTACCACATAGCTGGTAGTCTACTTAATGCCAAAAATGTGATAAGAGACCTTGGGACACTATGGACAGTAGTCTCTCCTTTGATAATCACATCGCCACAGTGGTCAGGAAATCTTTCTACGTGGCTCATCTCATCACAAAAGGATTCTCATCCAGAAAAAAAGAGGTCATTGTTCCCCTCTACTCATCACTCATTAGACCCATTATAGAGTACAACGCCTCTTTTGGTATGTACCTCAAAAGACATCTACAACAACTGGAAAGACCACAGAAATACCTCACAAAGAGGATTACTGGCCTCAAACAGATGCCCTATGCAGACCGTCTCAAAAAACTACAGCTTTACTCCATTGCATATCACCTACTCAGGGGAGATCTATGCCTAACATACAAAGCTATGTCAAACCCAGAGCTGTTGGACATGCTCCACTTAAAAAATCCCAATCCCTCCAAGCTACACACTCTAGGGATCTAAACCTTGTCAACACAATAAACAGAACATGCTGGAGGGATAGATTCCTGTCCCAGAGACTTCCCATACTCTGGAACAGACTACCTATCTATGTCAAACAGAGCTCCTCATTAGCACTCTTCAAGAAAAATCTTGATGATTGGATGGGAAATGGGAAATTCACCCCGGGGATCACTTCTGTGGCTCTGCTCTAGAGGGGCACAGGAAAATAATTTTCTTGGGTGGCGAAAGCCAGGGTACATTTTTTGGCTAGGCTTGTATGGGCCAGAGACTTCCCATACTCTGGAACAGACTACCTATCTATGTCAAACAGAGCTCCTCATTAGCACTCTTCAAGAAAAATCTTGATGATAGGATGGGAAATGGGCAATTCACTCTGGGGATCACTTCTGTGGCTCTGCTCGACAGGGGCACAGGAAAATAATTTTCTTGGGTGGCGAATGCCAGGGTACATTTTTTGGCTAGGCTTGTATGGGCCCTAGGGCTGATAGCCTCGTACCTACCTATGAACCTATGAACAATAATGAATGGAAAAAAATAGACCTGTTGTCTAGCTCTCCCTCTGGCAATAGGTGTCAAGTATATGTCCCAAATACATGTGAGCCAGGATTCTAATCCAACAAACTCCAAGTTTTGTTGATGATGTTCTACTGCAATTTATATAAAAACTAACAATATAAGAATAATTATACATAAAAATATTTATATGATATCATGGGTCTATATCACATCAGCAAACTGTCACTTCAACTAATGGCATTTCATCGGAAATGCCGTCCATTGAATTCTTCTCATGTGGGGGGGCTGCTCCCCTCCACACCCCCCACTAATTATATATACCAACTCCAAGATCACACTACAGTGGGGAAAGGGTAAATTTCCTGATCCTTACTGTACTGCTATCTCAGTATGAAGAGTTCAATGAAAGGCATGTTCGATGTAATTGCACTGAAAATGCCATTCGATGAACCGATTTTTCGCTGAACTGATAGGGACCCGATATCATATATATTAAATGGGTAACTGTGGGTATCAGTACAATTATAGTTCTGCAATTAACATTTTTTTTTCTAAAATGGGATGGACTTCATGCTTTACTGACAGACAGGTCACACACATAGATGGTTTATCACTCACCTCTTTAATGTGTTTATATAAATAATGAGCAAGTCTGGCAAATACTTCCTACGTGGCAATGATCCCTCCAGGCAGTATATAGTGTAAAAAAATACACCTGCTACTCAGCCTTCCCTGTGGCAAATGGTATAAGTTTATGGACATAATACATATATGCCAGGGTTCTAATCCAGTTTATTCCTAATTTTATTAATGCTGTTCCAGTTAATATTGAATAAAAATTAACAATATAATGATAATTATACATAACTATGTACAGCAGTGGATATCATATGACTTATATGTGTGACTGGGCGTATCCTGACAGTTATGTGGCTCTTCATGTCCTATGGCATCAGCCACACTAGTGTGGTCAGCTGTGTGCAATGCTGCTTAAACTCAATACGCTAAAGGAACTCACAAGTAAAACAGAGTAAAGGCAGTACTTTAAAACATTTACTCTAACATTTATTTAGACTGCTCACTGTATAAAAATGCAAATCCATATGTGTACTGATGATGTAAATCAATTGACTGATCTTCATTTTTATGTAGTACTTCACTGTAGTCGCTGCCTTTCACATTTGCAGGAATTATTGCATTTAATTATGTAATGCCATCCTGACAACGTGTAAAATATTTGTTACAGCTGGATTCAAACCCTGTGTCATTTGTACTCTAAACATGAGCTCACTGCTCTTACACCTCCTGCCACAGGGAAAGTTAAGCAGCAGGTATATATTTCTTACACTCAGTAATGTCCAAAGTGTTGATGACCACACTTCAGAGCTTAACATGTTTGCACGAAGGAAGGCAAACCAATAGAAATATATGACTATTTTCCCATTTAAGCAGAGAACTGAGCGCGCTCATCACTTAAGTCTGTGCAAATAGGGACGGCAATAGCAGCAATCCTTAATATCTTAAAAGTTATGATACAGTTCTAATATAAACTCCAGCATGAACACCATAGTATCTGTCAGCTATTTCCACAATAGCCTATATACATAAGTACTTCTCATGCTCAAATTGTATTCATTAAATGCAAATCTTGCTTGCACAAACACTTTGCCATCACACATGCAAACTAGTTTTTCAGTGGTGTGCTATAGAAACAGCTGATTGGCATGTATTACTATGTTTATTGTCCAGTTATTCTTCATCTCATTAAAATCTATGCAAAAACGCCACACAAGAAAATGGACTTGTTAGTAACTGAACACATATTAACTCAGACTAATCTGTACCCTGTACTCATGCACTTGAAAATGGATATGCCAGTAATAGTTCCCAAATGTCAACTACACTACAAAAATAAACAGAAAAACTGCATTGTTACATAACCTAAAGCTTTATACTTACTGTTAAGCTACCACTAGACATTTAGTCTGTCTTATACTTGTCTTACTGTGGACACCAATTCATCACAAATATGAACATACGTACAGCAACACTTGCATCCATGCTGATCACAAAATATATATATGTGTGTGTGTGTGTGTGTGTGTGTGTGTGTGTGTGTGTGTGTGTGTGTGTGTGTGTGTGTGTGTGTGTGAGAGAGAGAGAGAGAGAGAGAGACAGAGAGAGGCTGTAAGTGTGTAAGGTACAGAACACATAGAGAAACAGGTGCATATGTCTCATTTCTGCAAAATGCATTGTTGACAGTTTACTACATCTAGTTAGAAAAGCTGTCTTTTAAAGTATGTATGCACATTGGAACCAAAACAAAAAATCCAAAGCTCACACTTTGCACACCTCTTTTATAACAGGATATGTTACCTCCATCATATAATAATGATATGATCATCTATAAAGAACACTATGACAATGAAACAGCAGAGATCAGTGATGGTGCACATATTAACTACTATATTCTGCAAATGAGAACAAAATAGTTATGCAGTGGTTAACTTACAACAACAGCCACATTTTGTGTGTGTGTGTGTGTGTGTGTGTGTGTGTGTGTGTGTGTGTGTGTGTGTGTGTGTGTGTGTGTGCATATGTGCATAGTCAGAAGAGCACAAGTCTTAATTCTACTGTTAACTATCAAGTGTCATGGAGAACAGAAATTTTACACTTTTATATGCCTACACAACCATTTCATTCAGGCCTCCCAACATCTTCTCCCAAACATGCAGAGATGATGTCATCCACTCTAAAGTGTCCAACAACAGTATGAATGTCAGACATGTGTCATGACACTTATATTAAGTACTGTGTTCTCTAGCTTGTGTAAATAGGTAGGCGTTCTAATCTCAGTGCAGTCAAATTGTGTGTGTGTGTGTGTGTGTGTGTGTGTGTGTGTGTGTGTGTGTGTGTGTGCGTGTGTGTGTGTGTATGTAGTCAGAACAGATTGAATCTGTGTCCTACTGTCAGCAGTCAAGTCTCATGGAGAACAGTACATTTTATGGTTATACATGTCTACACAGCCATTTCAATACAGGCCTCCCAACATCTTCTCTCAAATATACACTGCTGATGTCATCATCTATTAAGTGTTGTCCCACACTTTGAAAGCCAGACTTGTGCTGTGGCACTTTAATTAAATACTGTGTTCTATAAACAGTTAGGCAGGTTTCTAGTCTCATGATGGGCAATTATGTGTTCATTTAGTTCACATTCTGGAGGCCATTTTAGAACAGCATGTGAGACACTCCTACTATTCTACTACCATCTGCTTCTCACCAGACACTGCTGATGTCATCATCTATAAAATGTCTGACATTAGGAAAGCCAGACTTGCGCTGTGGTATGTGTGTTAAGTAATGTGTTCTCTAGCTTCTGTAGCTATATAGTTTGGGGTTCTAATCTCATAGCAGCCAACTTGAGTGTGTTTTCATGAAAATAAAATTTTGGAGACAATTTTATGCTGATGCATGACTGCATATCTATGTCAGGCACTCCTCCCAACAACTTCTTCTTAGCAAACAGTGATGATATCATCCTATATAAAGTGCACTGTGTCATTGTTAAAGTCTGATATATATGATGGTGCTACTCTTACATGGTGTGGAATTCGGCATCTATGCCTGCATAGGCTTAATGTTCAAATCTGACCTTAGTCAACTGCTGTGTGTGGGGTTGGTGGTACATTACGGTCATTGTATGATCTTTTGAATCTCTTTTCAGTTAAGTACCAATCATGAGAACCTTTAACATAAGCCCATGAATCCAACATCCCCTTTTTCCCTCTCTCCACATAACAGCCTTCCTGCATAGGACTGAAGGGTGTCATGATTTGGCACAGCACTTTAGCTTCAACTAACTGGTTTCACATAGGAGGTCCTTTACAGATCTCTAGGGCAACAGGGAGTTTGTAGTGAACTCATTCCAGGGTAGAAACACTGGTCAAACAGATTTTGTGTTAACTGATTGCCTCAAGGCTTGAAGGTCCATTGTGCCTGACTGAGAGTGTTTCTTAAACAATCTGAAAATACAGAGCTGATATAAGTATTTTTTTGCACTTTATCTAACTGTTCACTGATTCTTAACAGTACTGCACTGTTTTTATTTATTTGTGTGACTGAATTATTGACTTATCTGTGTCAGAATTTATATATTTGCTGACCTGTGGCTGAATTTTGTTTTTCTCCCATCCTCCAAACCAACTGTTGTTGTGTTCTTAAAGTTGGTGGCTTTTGCAGTTGCCCGCCCCTACTCTAAATTTGTTCTGGGACACTCTTCCCAGTCCTGTCTCATTAGCTCATTCTACCTAATACAGAGATCATTTGGGATGGCCAACCCCCTTAGTTTCTTAACCTTGACTTATCTTCTGTTCCTCCTCTCCCTTTCCACTTTACTTAAAACAACACTTTATTCAGCTTCTTTTACTGTATTTGTGTTTCCTCCTACTACTCTATTACTTCACCTTGCTTTTTCTGCTACTTGCTGCTTATTCTCTAAAGTGTTTACTTGTATCTTTTCTGTTGCATTTATTACTGCTTGTTTATAGCCTGTTTAAATTGTAAGTGTTATTCTAAGCCTCTTAGTGTTGGCTTAAGCACTTGAGCTTTAGGCCTACCCCTTAGCTCTCCCTGGCCTTTCTCCCTCAGATTCTGACAAATGTGGATGGACAACTTCCTACAGTTTCTCATGCCAGTCTGGTTGATATGGGCATTCTGAGACAGTGTAGCAACTGTGTCATGTACATGGACAACCATTTACTACTACCACCTAGGAACACAATTTGTGAGAGATGCAGTTACATTAGGAACCTAGAGTCTATGCTCTCTCCCTCACAAGCCAGTATATCTGCCACTGAGAAGGTTGTCAACACAATCACTGCACCTCAAACACCACCCACACATACACAACACACAGCCACATATGTGGAGGTCCTCAACAAAAACATACCCAAACAAAGGAGACCTCCGAGGCAAAAACACAAATGATCCCCGCAGCCCTTCACATCACATAACATGCATAGTCCACACGCCTGTGTCTCACAGCCACTAAGACTTAACCATAAACCCAATATATTAGTCATAGGACACTCCATTGTGAGACACATGGATATGCCTTTCACCAGGCTGGATATGGATAAAGTCATGGTTAGTTGTCTGTCAGGTGCCAGAATCTGCCATATTACATACGTACTCAAAACTCTCAACAACAGGTACTGTTATGACTCTGTTATAGTCCATGTTGGTGTGAATGACTTGAGATGCACCTCCCTGGACTATATGAAGAGAGACATGATTGAGTTTGCTGAATATGTGTCTCAGGCAGATATGTCACTAGCCTTAAGCAGTATTCTACTGTTACCCAGATTGATGTCTCAGTACAAACAGAAAATTATTAACTTTAACAATTGGATTAGTTTCTGGTGTCATTCCAGGGGGATCCAGCACCCATCAGCCTGGGAAGATATGATTGACAGACCACGATGCTATGCCAGAGATGACCAGCATCTGTCTCACTTGGGCTTTTAGCAAAGGCTCTTGCCTTCCCAATAGTGGGTTTTTAGGAAAAGTGATAAGGCTAAAACTACCAACATAAAATTTCAACAAAACACAAATTAAAGATCATGCTGCTAAATGCTAGGAGTCTAAACATGAAACTGCACTAATTGCAAGCATTCTTAACCCTGGAAGATGTTGCCATCTGCACAGTCATAGAAACCTGGTTCAAAGCTGTGGAGAGCACCACAGCCTTACCTGGTTACTCATCCTATCATACACTCAGACCCCAAACTGTGGGCAGTAAAACCAAAGGAGGAGGAGTTTCAATATATATTAAAGGCATACACACCTCCAGGCTGGATAAACAGTGAGACACACAGGAGACACCCCAGGTGCAGTTAACCATTGACAAGACCCCTATTCAAATCATAGTAGCTACCAGCCCCCAAATCTGACTCAAGATGCTCAGTCCACCTATTTGGTCCTCTTCAAATCTATCAAGATTCAACGCTTTACCCTGATCCTGGGTGACTTTAACTAACCAGACATAGATTGGAAGAACTACTCATGCCAGAACACAAATGCCCATATTTTCCTCAATTTTTTCAATGCAAATGCCTTAGAACAGTTACTCAATACCCTCACAAGAGGTGATAATTTCTTGGACTTGGTATTAACCAACAAAAGTAACCACTGCAGCATCCCTACAGTATCATCCTCCCTGGTAAGATCCGACCATAAAACGATCACTTTTGAAGTCACCATCTCCCCCAATCCCCCTCTAGCTAGGTTCAAACAAAAAACATTCTCCAAATCTGATTACTGCCTTCTGAGGGATGATATAAACAGCTTCACAGCCCCCTCCCCCTCTGTAGGAATTGGCACCAATATCCAAAACTACACCAAAGCATTATACAAGCATGTATATAGATGCATGAAATCAGGAATACCCGACAGGACTAAATCATCCTACACAAGGAAGAGTAAACCTGTCTGATGGACATTTGCAATAAATAAACTCTATAACCAAAGGAAAAAATTGCTGTCCAGGACCAAAAAGGAGCAGGTGCCCAACAGTAAGCAATCTTTCCTTAGCCTGAACAAGCAAATAAGAGTACTAGTGAAATCCTCCAAAGCAAACTTTTAGTCCAAATTGGCCACATCTACTAGAGACAGTCATAAGCCTTCTTCACATAAGTCCACAATCTCAAAGGAAGAACCCAGATCTGCTCAGAACTGATGGCCAATGACACCACATATACAAATGCTGTAGATATAGCAAACTTGCTGGCTGAGAGATTCAGATAAAATTTCACCCCACTGTCCTAACAATCAGTAAATAAGGACATCCCCTGTACCTCCCCCTACCCTTATTTCTAGGGAACAGTTCATCGCTGCTCTCTCAAAGGCAAAAAATACAGCCTCCAGGATGCATCCAACATGAACTCGGGTAGGAACTTGCAGCACCATTAGACGCCCTATTCAACCAAAGCCTGAGTACCGATTTCGTCCCAGCTGAATGGAGGACAGCCACTGTCATCCCTTTGTACAAAGGTGGAGCATACACCAATCTGGGAAATTATAGACCCATCAGCTTAAATAGCCTGATCTGTAAGGCCATGGAATGGATTATCATGGACTTCATTAACAAGGACATTGGCAACCTTCAAATACTTGATCCCACACAGTTTGGCTTCATCAAGGGAGGTCATGTCTGTTAAATTTGGTTGACTTCTTTGAGACAGTCACCAAAGCCATGGACAAAAGGAAGATGGTGCACACTGCCTACTTTGACCTGGCCAAAGCCTTTGACACTATTCCCCACTCGGACATAATAGATAAACTCTCTCAACTAGGCATCAATCCATATATTACCAGATGAGTAACAAACGGGCTCACTGATAGAACCCACCTAGTTAAAATAGGGGAAGCCACCTCACGCAGTAGACCTGTAATGAGTTGCATACCCCAGGATTTGATCTTGGGACTTCTGTTATTTGGGATATACTTTTCTAAGGTGCAGGCCAAAACCAGTGGGCTATGGCTAATGAAGTTTCCAGATGACTGCAAGCAGGGCACTGTCATCATTTCCCCTAGTGATGTGGATATCCTCCAAGAGGGTCTCAGCCAAACAAATGAGTAGTGCCAGAAACATGGCCTCAAGCTGAATACCAAAAAATGCATCATCATCCCGTTTGGGGAGAGTGATGTTCACACAAACTATCACATTAATCACAACATCCTAAGCACACAATCAGTCATGAATGATTTGTCACTCAGGTTGATAGCAACCTGACTTTTGACCATCATGTTGCTTCTGTTATATGGAAAGCTTTCTATATGGCCCACCTCATAAGTAAGAGTATCTCATCCACGGACAAGGAGGTCATAACATCCCTGTAGTCTTCCCTTATAAGGCCCATTATTGAGTACAATGCCCCTTTTGGCATGTACCCCACAAAGTACATGCAGCAGCTAGAGAGACCACTGAGGTTCCTCGCCAGGAGAATCCAGGGCCTCAAACATCTACCATACACATATAGGCTAAAAGCCCTATCCTTCTACTTAGTTTCATACAGACTACTCAGAAGTGACCTCTATCTGGCATACACGGCAATCTTGGACCTTACCTTGATAGGACTGCTGCACATCCGAAAGTCAGGCTCCACTTAAGTAACCCACACACGTGACCTCAACTTGGTCTGTGACATCAATAGGACTTGTTAGCAGGACACATTTGTGTCCCAGGGACTCCCCATTTGTGGAATAGACTCCCTCTCTTCATCAAGCAGAGTACCCCATTAGCCCTTTTTCAGCACAACCTGGATAACTGGATAGGAAACAGAATATACACCCCTGGGATTTCACCTGTGTCCCTGCTGGACAGGAGCATCGGGTGCTGACTTGTCTAAACATGGGTTAAACTCTTGGCTGGGCTTATAAGAGCCTCAGGGCCAATAGCCTATTAACTTCCTATGATCCTATGATCCTATGATTATCTCAAAGATGACATCTCCAGACCACTGGACATGCGATTGATAATCCTGCCATTGGGTGTTGCACATGTCACACATGGACAGAGGCAGTATGCAAGACAATCAAACACATACATACATATGCACATACCCTTACCGTCTTTCCTCATATAGATATATCAGTTTTAGTTTACATGGTATAATAATGGCTATGATTTTATGCCATTAGCCTAGTAATGTCCAATGACCCAGTGAACATTGCACATGTCAATATGGCTGTCATCCGCATGTGCTATGTTGAGGTGTGAATGTACAGTAGGCCTACAAGAAGGTATTGCAGTCTGTGATGTCAGGTAATGTACTGATGGCCGCTGCTGCCCTTTGATTACACGTTCTGTACATAATAGCTATAGTAATATGGCTCCTTAGAACTGTTGACATATGATGATACTATGTATATTGTTGGCTTAGTAATGCATGTGTTTTGCTAGTGGATTGTATCAACATTCTTCTCATTTCTCAATCAACCATCACAGTGACACTTGCAGTATGCCACAGGTTTGCATGTGTATACCTACCATCATGAAATGCTCTGTGACAAACATCAATATAACGTCATACAGATGACATGGACACACATGTTTTGTTTCATCCAAATGTTGTAATGATGTTATATACAAAAACATATCACAAGTCTAAACAGTACCACTGTGTGGCACATGATGCAAACTCAATGTTGTATTTGGAGGTGTTGTCACAAATCATTTTTTAAATAAGTATGAAATGTTAAGGGAGATACACAACTAAGGGCAGAGCTGCTGTGGATGCCATCAGCCATACACAACAGGAGAGAATAGACAATCTGCTAGTTGACAGTTTGGATCAAACCTCACCGCCCCTGTCCCTAGTGGCCATTAGCCAAGGTATACATGCAAACATTACACAGCTTATTTTCTCAGGAGAGAAACTCATCTGTGTTCTCTGTAAGCCTAGTAACATATCATCAATGAGCCATGACAACATCCCAGGTTTCCTTCCCAAGAACTTAAACACTGATCTACCAAACACAGTTGGATCATAACTTAAACACAGTTTCCAGACTGCCTATGTTCTGGCAGAAGGTGTACATCAACAGTCTTCCATCTGGACAAGAGGAGAACATACCCTGATACAGGGAATTATAGACCCATAAGCCTGACTCACCTCATCTGTGAGACAGATCGAAGAATCCTCATGGACTTATGAAACAGGACACAGGCAATCTCCCACATGTGTAGCCAGCATATTTTTGATTTGTTACATCTACATCATGTCTGTAAAGTCAGGTAGAGCTCTTCAATAAGATCACCAAAGTCATGGATGAGGAAAAGACTGTGCATCCCACCTACCTTAACCTGGCTAAGGCATGTGACACAAATCCACACTCAGGTATTACAGAGAAATTGCCTCAAGTGGGCATAAATACCTACGTCACCAAGTAGGTAGACAAATGGATCCCAGACAGGACATGTGCTGTCAAAGTGTATGAATGCACCACTAGCAAGAAGCTAGTGACTTGGTCTGTACCTCATGGTTCTGTCCTAGGCCTTTTCCTGTTCATTATTTAATTATCAAAAATCAAGACAAACTTAGACAGCCTTGTCTGACCTACTTTGTGGACGACTGCAAATTGTGGACAATCATTGAATCCAAAAATGCTATTGATGTACTGCATAAAGTATTAACACACAAAAAATGATTGTTACCAGAGCCATGGAGACACACTAAAAATTAACCAAAAAGCATAATTATTTCATTTTTGAAATCAAATACTCAAATTAATTACAATATAGACAGCACACGTCTATGAGGAGACCCAGTAGTACGTGACCTAGGTTCTCAGGTAGATAGTTATTGGAACTTCCACCAGCATGTGACCACAATGGTGACAAATCTCTTGTATGTAGCACAACTTCTAACTATTGGCAGGCCATCCACATCAAAGGACATTATAATTCCATTGTTTTCAGTCCTTATCACACTGATAATTGAGTACAGTGCACCCTTTTGCATGTACCTCACCACACATCTGCAACAGCTGGAGCAACCCCAGAGTTATCGCACAAGAAGATACATGGTATAAACAACAAGTCCTATGATGAGATATTGGAAGCCTCATCACTGTTATATCTCCTACAGACTACGAAGGATTGATCTGTGTCTGGCCTTCAGGGTGGTCTCCAATCTGGCCATGATGGAAATGTTACACTTTATAAACCCAAAATGCACGAGGGTCAATTGTTCCAAGAATGTAAACTGAGCCTCTGACATAATAAACCATGTTGTACTGATAGATACAACAGTCAGACACCACCCCTTTTCTGGAACAAGCTTCCACGTCATGTAAACCAAAGGCCTTGCCTGACCCTCTTCAAGTGCAATCTAGATCAATGGATGGCTAATCATGATGGTACTCATGTTGTTGCAGCCATGTCCCTCATGGATAGATGCAGTTGATAATATAGCATAGGCTCATACCTGTGTGAGCATCATTCACATAGCTAGTTAAAATTGTGAAACATGTTACACATGACTAGGCTTTTATGGGATCATGGGACTTTAGCCTAGCACTCTCCTGTGCACCTATAAACATATGATGTACAACTGTATCCTAGTTACAGCTATAGTGAGAGTGTACAGCATCATGGATGTTCATAGGTTCATAGGTTGGTACTAGGCTCTTGGCCCTAGGGCCTATACAAGCCAAGCCAAACAATTTCCCGGATATTTCTTCCCATAATATTTACTTCCTTGGACCCCTGTCTTGCAGGGTGACTGAAGTGATCCCCGGGGTGAATTTCCTATCTCCCATCCAATCGTCAAGGTTCCTTTTGAAGAGGGTCAAGGAGGTGCTCTGCTTGACATGTATGGGCAGTCTATTCCAGAGTATGGGGAGTCTCTGAGATGGGACCCTATCCCTCCAGCATGTTTTGTTCATTGTGATGACAAGGGTTAGATCCCTGGAGCATGTGGCTCTGAGGGATTGGGATTTCTTAAACTGGAGCATGTCCAACAGCTCAGGGTTTGACATGGCCTTGTATGTTAAGCAGAGATCACCTCTGAGTAGACAATATGCCACAGAGTATAGCTGGAGTTGTTTTAGATGGTCAGTATAGGGCATCTGCTTTAGGCCTGTGATTCTTTTAGTGAGGTATTTCTGTGGTCTTTCCAGCTGTTGCAGATGTCCTGTGAGGAACATACCAAATGGGGTGTTGTACTCTATAATGGGTCTAATGAGGGATGAGTACAGTGGGACAATGACCTCCTTTTTTCTGGATGAGAAGCCCTTAGTGATGAGGTGTGCCACATAGAAGGATTTCCTGACTGTTGTTGCGATGTGGTTATCAAAGGTGAGACCACTGTCCACCTGTTTCCCTAAGTCTCTCATCACACTTTCGGTGTTTAGTGTACTGCCACCTATGTGGTATTTCATGGGTACATGGTTTTTCCCAAAGGGGATAACTATACTTTTTTTGGAATTAAGCTTGAGCCCATGGCTCTGGCACCAAGCATCTGTTTCTGTAAGGCCCTTTTGTAGAATATCCACAACGTTTGGGGATTCAATAATAGCTCCCAGTTTGCAGTCATCTGCGAACTTTGTTAGCCAGAGTCCCTTAGTGTTGGCCTGTACTTCAGTGAAGTAGATGCCAAACAAGAGCAGTCCCAGGACTGAACCCTGAGGTACTCCACTTGCCACTTGTCTGGAGCTGGATTTGGAGTCGGCTACTTTTACAGTCTGGGTTCTGTCAGTAAGCCAGTTGGCAACCCATCGAGTGACATAGGGATTTATGCCCAGCTTAGTAAGTTTATCTATGATTCCAGAGTGGAGGATGGTGTGGAAGGCCTTGGTGAGGTCCAGATAGGCTGTGTGGACCACCTTACCCTCGTCCACAGCTCTGGAGACTGATTCGAAGAAGTTAATCAGGTTCAGGAGACAAGATCGTCCCTTCATGAACCCAAACTGGGTTGGGTCCAGTGTTTGAAGGTTGCCAATGTCTTTGTTTATAAGTTCTATGATAATGCGCTCCATGCCCTTGCAAATCAGGCTCGTCAGACTGATGGGACGGTAGTTCCTGGGATCCAAGTTGGATCCCCCCTTGTGGTGTGGGATAACTGTCGCTGTGTGCCACTCAGTGGGCATGAAGCCTGAGGTGAGGCTATGATTAAACATGACACTTAGGTGAGGTGCCAGTTCATTTTGTAGTTCATGTAGTACACAGCCCGGGATGTCATCTGTTCGCATGGATGCTGTATTCTTAGCTTTGGAGAGTGTGGTTTCTACCTCTGTGGCCATAATTACCGGGATTTGGCAATCTTTTGGCACTGAGATGGGCCATTTAGGGGGTGAGAGGGGGGTGAAGTTGGCACTAAATCAATCTGCCAGGATATTGGCAATATCCTTGGGATCAGTATATTTAATACCATTCTGTTGTAGCTCAGAGCAGATCTGAGCATTGCCATTTTGATTCTTGACATAACTATAGAATGCCTTGTGGTTGTCTTTAGAATCTTTGGCAATTTTATTTTTGTAACTAGCTTTGGAGGATTTTATGAGGGATCTCAGCTTCTTACTGAGATTGGTAAGGGAGTTTTTTGCATCCTGGGATTTTCCTCTTTTCTGCAACAGTTTCTTCCTTCTGTTGTATAGTTTGTTTATGGCAGGGGACCACCAGATTGGCTTCCTTTTTTGGAGGAGAGTGTCTTGGTTCTATTTGGGATGGCACGATTCATGCATGAGTGGATGTGCTCATACAGTGCCTTAGTGTAGGATTCAGCAGTCAAACTTTCAGCTCTCGTCTGCATGGGTGTCATGAAATTTGTTACTTCTGACTTAAGTAACATGAAGTTGGCTTTGGAGACGTTTTTTAAAGAGGTTTCCTTACTGGGGGTGGGTGGGGGAGGGATGTAGATGTCAAGGGTAATTTGCTTATGGTCAGACCTGACCAATGAGGGGGTGACCACTGGTATGGAATAACTATCTCCCATGTTGGTAATGTCCAGGTCTAGGATATTGGAGCCCCTGGTGGGACAATGGATTAGTTGATCCAGGGCATTGGAATTTATGCATTCCAAGAACCATTGGGAAAAGGTGTTGGTACCCAAGTAGTTTTCCCAGTTAATGGCAGGGTAGTTGAAATCACCCAGTATTAGGGTGTTTGGTTGTATCTTAATATTTTCCAGTATGTTTAGAAAGGTGTAGTGAGAATCTTGGGGCATGGTAGGGGATCTGTAGCAAGCTACAGTTTGGATTGCAGTCTTACCTAGTGTTAGTTGCACCTGGAAAATTTCAGAGGCATTGTGTTGGGCAACTACCCTGGAGGTGTGAATATCCTTGGTGAATATGGACACTCCTCCACCTTTAATGTTTTGGTCTTGGTTTGGTGGCCGAAAAGTGTCGTAAGTGTTGTAGCCTGGTATTGCAGTGCTGTTCTCTGGAGTCTTGAACCAGGTCTCAGTTACTGCACATATATCGATGTTCTCCATTTTTAGAAGTGCCTCGAGAGAGTGCATTTTTTAGACTTCTAGCATTGAGTAGCATTACCTTCAGATTTTGCATGCTTGTATCTGTTACAGTGGTGGTTTTGTCCTTTGAACCTTGCCTAAAAAAGGCACTATAGGGGTGGCAAGAGCTTTAGCCAGTAACCTGAATCCCAGGGGTGACAGATGCAGACCATCTCTTGCAAAACATTGTGGTTTGTCGATCATGTCATCCCAGGCAGACAGATAATGGATCCCCTTTGAATGAAACCAGAAGCTTAGCCAATTGTTGAAGTCAATCATTTTGTCCTTATACTGTGGTATCATTCTGGGTGAAGGCAGGAGGTTTTGCATCCAGGAAATAGAAAGTTCACCCCGGAGATCACTCCAGTGCCTCTACTTGATAGAGGCACTGGGAACCAATGTTGGGTGGCATGATGCCAGGGCATTTCTATGGGCTTGGCTTGTAAAGGCTCCAGGGCCATTAACCTAGTACACACCTATGAACCTATATGGTCAGTGCCTATGTCTTCCAGGAATGATTTACGCATGTATCAGTTTTGCCATGGTGAGCTTCCACACATATGTTTGGCTACACATATGCATTCTATGCGATGCATAACTATTAGGAGTTGACAGTGCAGACTTCCCCTCAAGGTGTTATAAAAGATGTATGTGTAATATGTCTTCCTGTGATGCACCCACTAAGTGCACAGCTCATTGACAACACTGATGGCATGGGTTACATTCTTACAAGTGTGGATTGTGACATATGTGTCATGCAAACCTCTCAACTAGCTAGGATTGCTCCTAATTTAAACTACAGGTGTAACAATTTCCCTCTTAACACTTCCAAAAAGTGATTATTTTTGAAGAAAGTGTGCTTGATTCCCCTTATGGATTACTGACAAATCATTACAGCTGTACAAGTGTGTTTCTGCAGAACATGTATAATAACTCACAGTCTTGCAGAACATGTTTAATAACTCACCTGTCACAGATGTATGGTGGCATTATTCTGACATTTTGTTCATGATTGTGCATGCTTCTGTCTACTGTTGTCATTGAGCCTGTTGCTATCTGTCCCTGATTGATTGAGAGCTATGATGAAATTTCAATCATATTCAAGCAAGTAATTTTGCACACCTTCACAATATGCACATACCCCCTTTGTATATACCATCCTTGCAAAATGTCCTCTGCAGTGATCATGTCAGGGTGTTTATATCACAACCAGTCATCCACAGTGATGTGTGACCTTCTGTGGCAGTCACATAGTATACTATAACTGTGTGATGATATGAATATACCCAGAGTGGAGGTCTAAACAGCATTATATACTGTAATGTGTACATATGTGATTACTTTTTAGTGTACTGACTTGTCTTTGAGGTGTATGTACATTGACATGCCCTTATCTAGTATACATTACCATGTTTCACATGTCCTCTTCCTCTTTCTTCCTTCCTACCATTCATGTGTGTGGCCCTTTTCAATTTGCACACTTCCCCAGACTAGTGTATTTATACTACATTCTATGTACCCTTGATGATCACCACAAAACCTTTATTTCAGCATGCCAAAAGTATGTTGTAGTTTACATTGCACTGCGTACACTTTTCTATAACTTATTAATGCATTCATTACATTAATTTTAGCCCTGGTAGTCATTGTGACTGTCCATGCAATTCCACAGAGCAAGTTTGCCTGTAGGTAAACTTGTCCGCTTGTGATAATACCTTTGTGCTGCTTCTATGGATTCCTGGCCAGCAGCACTATTGCTGGTCACAAAACTTCACTTTTATCCATGTAAGTGTGATGTGTGGCATGTATATGTAATTAGCACTTGCTGTTCATTGCAGAGACAAGTAAACTCTGTGTAGACTTCCCACTAAGCTTACACAGAGTTTACTGAATCCCAGTGAGAGCATCATTCATTATACTATACACCAGACAAATGATTTAACAATCAGTAAAAGACACAGTGGCAACCATTACACTATGCACCTGCCAAATTAAAGGTCATCAAAAGACACAGTAACACTCGAGGCACTCCTTAAAATGTAGAACCTCGACATCTGTGCAGTGACAGAGACCTGGTTCAAGGCTTCAGAGAGCACCCCAGGCTATAATTCATACCACGCCGTTCGGCCACCTAACCTGGCGTGTCCATATTCATTAATGATATCCACACCTCCAGGCTAGTTGCTGAGCATAATGCATCCGAGATTATCCAAGTGCAACTAACTCTGGGCAAGACTGCAATTCAAATTGTAGCTTGCTACAGATCCCCCACCATGCCCCAGGATTCCCACTCCTCATTTCTTGATACACTGGAAAATATTTCAGTACAACCCAACACCCTAATAATGGGCAATTTCAACTACTATACCATTAACTGGAAAACTACTCATGCACCAGCTCTTTTGCTCAATGTTTTCCGGAATTCATAAATTCCAATGCCTTGGATCAACTTATCCACACCCCCACCAGGGGCAGCAATATCCTAGACCTGGTCATTATCAGCATGGGTGACCGGTGTTCCACACCAGAGGTCAATTCCTCGTTAGACAGATCCAACCACAAGCTAATCACCCTAGACATCCACATCTCGCCCCCACCCCCCATTAGGGAAACCACCGTAAAAAATTTCTCCAAAGCTAACTTCACACTTCTTAAGACAGAAGTGGCAATCTTCACGACACCCATGCAGACAGACAATAGAGGTATGACTGCTGTATCCTACACAAATGCACTTTATAAGCACTTACAATAGTGCATGGATTGTGCTATCCCTAACAGAACCAAGATGCTATCCTCCAAAAAAAAAAGGAAGAAAATCTGTTGGTCCCCTGCCATAAACAAACTCTATAACAGAAGAAAGAAACTGTTGCAAAAAAGAGTAAAATCTCATGATTGGAGGAACTGGTCAGCTTCAGTAAGAAGCTGAGGTCCCCCATAAAATCCTCCAAAGCTAGTTACAAAAACAAAGTCACCACTGATTCTAAAGACAACCACGAAGCATTCTATAGCTATGTCAAGAATCTCAATGGCAACACTCAGATCTGCTCTGAGTTACAGCACAATGGCACTAAATATACAGAACCAACTGACATTGCCAACATCCTGGCAGATCGGTTCAGTGCTAACATTACCCCCCTCTCACCCCCTAAAGGGCTCATCTCTGTACTGGAAGAATGCAAAGGTCCTGTAATCATGGCTGCACAGGTAAAACCCACACTCTCCAAAGCCAAGAACACAGCATCCATGGGACCTGACAACATCCCAGGCTGAGTTCTACACGAACTACAGAATGAACTGGCACCCCACCTAAGTACCATGTTCAATCATGGCCTCACCTCAGGCTTTGTGCCCACTGAATGGCACACAGTGATGGTTATCCCACTCCACAAAGGGGGAGCCACCACAGACCCTGGGAACTAATGCCCCATTAGCCTGACGAGCCTGGTCTGCAAGGCCATGGAACATATCATCATGGAACTTATAAATAAAGATATTGGTAATCTCCAAACTCTGGACCCCACCCAGTTCGGGTTTGTAAAAGGCAGATCATGTCTCCTAAACCTGATAGACTTCTTTGAAACAGTCAACAATGCAGAAGACGAGGGTAAAGTGGTTCACACACCCTATCTAGATCTCACCAAGGCTTTCAACACCATCCCCCACTCTGGAATTATAGATAAACTCATTAAACTAGGTATAAATCCCTATGTCATCAGATGGGTTGCCAACTGGCTCACTAACAGAACCCACACTGTGAAAGTAGCAGACTCCAAATCTGACTTCAGACCAGTGACAAGTGGAGTACCACAGGGTTCATTCCTGAGTCCTCTCCTGTTTGGTATCTACTTCTCTGAAGTACAGGGTAACACAGAAGGTCTTTGGCTATGAAGTTCACAGATGACTGCAAACTAGGATCCATAAGCAAAACTCTGAATGATGTGGACATCTTGCAAAAGGGCTTCACTGAGACAGATGCCTGGTGTCAAAGCCATGGCCACAAGCTCAATGCCAAAAAGTGCATTGTCATCTCCTTTGGTCAAAACTCTGTACCCATGAACTACCACATAGGCGGTAGTCTACTTAACACCAAAAGTGTGATAAGTGACCTTGGGACACAGGTGGACAGTAGTCTCTCCTTTGATAATTACATCACCATAGTAGTCAGGAAATCCTTCTTCATGGCACACCTCATCACAAAAGGTTTCTCATCCAAGAAAAAATAGGTCATTGTACCTCTCTACTCGTCACTCATTAGACCCATTATAGAGTACAACACCCCTTTTGGTATGTACCTCACAAGACATCTACAACAACTGGAAAGGCTGCAGAAACACATCACAAAGAGGATTACTGGCCTCAAACAGATGCCCTATGCAGACCTTCTCAAAAAACTCCAGCTTTACTCCATTGCATATCGCCTACTCAGAGGTGATCTCTGCCTAACATACAATGCTATGCCAAACCCAGAGCTGTTGGACATGCTCCACTTAAAAAAATACCAATCCCTCCAAACTACATGCTCTAGGAACCTAAACCTTGTCACCACAATAAAGAGAACATGCTGGAGGGATAGATTCCTGTTCCAGAGACTTCCCATACTCTGGAAAAAACTATCAATCTATATCAAACAAAGCTCCTCATTAGCACTTTTCCAGAAAAATCTTGATGACTGGATGGGAAATAAGGAATTCACCCAGGGGATCACTTCTGTGGCTCTGCTTGACAGGGGCACAGGAAAATAATTTTTTTGGGTGGCGAAAGCCAGGGTAACTTTTTGGCTAGGCTTATATAGGCCCTAGGGTCAATAGCCTAGTACCTAGCTATGAACCTATTATAGTATATAGCTCACAAACAAATTAGATGCCAGTAAAAGACACTTTAACACCAGTTATGCAATTTACCTGAATAACAAATTAAAGGTCAGTAAAAGACACAGTAACACCAGTTATACTATGCAGCTGACTAATAATAAATTAAGGACCAGTAAAAGAGTCACTGACACCCATTTTACTGACATTTAATTTGTTTGTCAGGTGTATAATATAACAGGTGACACTGTCTATTTTATTGATCTTTAATTTGTTTGTCGGGTGTATAGTATAAGACCGAGTGACATCTGCTATACAACACATCCAGAAAAAAACAATTGAAGGTCAGTAATAGACATATTGACACCCATTATATAATACACCTGAAAAGCAAATTAAAGGTCAGTAAAAGACACAGTGACACAGGTTATAGTATACAGCTAACAAATAAATTAAAGGTCAGATAAAGACAGAGGGACACCCATTATGCAATACACATGAAAAAAAATTTAAAGGCCAGTAAATGACACAGTGACACACATTATACTAAACATGTGACAAAGAAATCAAAGGTCAGTAAAATATAAAGTGACACCCTTTATACTATGCACCTGAAAAGCTAATTAAGCATCAGTAAAAGACACAGTGACACCTATTACACTATGCACCTGACTAACAAATTATAGGTATATGAAAGACACAGTGACACTCATATTATACACATGATAAATTAAAGGTCAGTAAAATGCACAGTGACACCTGTTATATTATGCACCTGACAAACAAATTAAAGTCCAATAAAAGACACAGTGACTCCCATTAAACTTTACACCTGACAATCAAATTAAAGGTCAGTAAAAGACACAGTGGCACCTGTTATAGTATATACCTGACAAATTAAAGGCCAATAAAAGCCACAGTGACACCATTTATACTATATACCCAACAAAAGATTAAAGGTCAGTAATATAAACAGTGACACCTGTCATGCTATACACCTGACGAACAATGTAAAGTTCAATAAAAGACACAGTGACACCTGTTATACTATACACCTGTCAAACAAATTAAAGGTCAGTAAAAGACAAGAGTGACACCTCTTATGCTATACACTTGACAAATGAATGGCCAATAATTTACGCAGTGACAACTGTTATACTATACACCTGACAAACAAATTAAAGGTTCACTGTGGCCTGTGTCGTAACTGTACCCTGCATTGCTCTTACCCTGGTAATGGGAACAGATAGGCAGTCGTGGCATTTCAATGTTTGCTAGGCCTGGAATTAATAGGGTTTGTCATGTTGCATTTTTTAGCTACATATTCACATTATTAGTATTCTAATACTCTGATAAATACTCTAGGCACACAGAATCATAGCATAGTAATATTTTTTTTTAATTTAGAAATTATATTTTTTTCATCTGCATTTACATTACATGTATAAGATTTCAAGAATTAGATAAATGTATTTGACTATGTGCTTTTCAGGATAATAAAAGTACATTACATTTTCTCAAGGCATCTGAAAACATGCTTTTGCCTTTTAAAAAAGAAGACTTACTTCTTTCAAAAGTGAGCAATTTTGTATAGTCAAATGAAAACATTTGAGAAAGCTTTTCAGATGTTACAGAGACAACACATTTGTATTTCTGTAATCCACCCATGTGCTGTTTGTCAAAAGGTACAAAAATATGTCATGTTTTCAAAGCATGTGGAGTCTTCTCTGAACATGCCATTTGGTGTGCATGACACAGACTAAAGCATTGTGTTACAGTAGCAAGAGATAAAATTAGAATAATATATGTCTGCAATTATTTGCTGTATTTATAATTTGGCTGTACTAGTCTGAACATCAAAAAGGGTCCCTAGGAACTTTCCTGTTCTGTGATTAGAAAGGTAAATGCTATACTTGCAAGTCTGGTCTTATAATAACATTACTAGATATATTCAGTAGGTATAGGCAAATAGCTGTTCAAGGAATCATAGTTCTTTTAAATACTTTTTCTTGAAAGAACTGTTTTTTGAACCATGGCATTGGAACATGACATTTAATGTAGAAACAGTGAACTTGCTTTTCTGTGTGTTGGCTAAAACATAGAGGAATGAATGCAAGAATATGATAGAGATTACGTGGTATTGACAAGCAACCTGGGTGCAGGAGGAGCTAACCTGAGCAGGTTGGATTGAACATTGGTCATGGGCTTGCCCAACCTGGGGACAGTGGTGAGTTGGTCTGCAAAAATACTGACACTTGATGGAGGTGTGGCATAAGCAGCACAGCGGCCGGGATGCATGTTCTGTGGTGCCAGACAGTGTGCATGGGGCTAAAACTGGTATGTGTAGAGAACACAGCAGGCATCAAGATTGTCTTAAAGCCTTATCTCTATACTCTGTCTTCTACAGGTTACTGAGGGGAGTTGTATGTTTGGCATAAAAGGCATCCTCGGATCCAGCTCTGATGGATTTTTGCAAATTCACAAAATGAACTGCATCAGAAGCATTAGATCCAAGGATTCAGATTTTGCTTGTGACATAAATAAGACATGCTGGTGAGACAGATATGTGTCTCAGAGGGCCCCATTCTCTGGAACAGTACATCCCTAACCCTACTTAAGTGTAACCTTGACCAGTGAATGGAAAATCTGAAACTTACCATGGGCCTTGCACCCATGTCTCTGATAAAGACAAGACAGTATTGCCCAGATTAACGTACCCCGCCCCACACATAACCTGTAGAAGCTTCCCAATTAACATACCCCATCCTAATAAATACCCATAATCCAAAGAGATACAACTGGGTTAGAATGCATGGCTAGGCCTATAAAGGCCTTGGTGGTAATTGGCCTAGTATATAAGTATGAACTTATGAACCTATGAACCTAGGACATCAGAAGGAGAGGTAAAGAATCAAAAATCCCTCCAAACTGTGTTCATGACAGCCTCTTCAGTGGCAGATTCACACTTATAATGTCAGCAGGACAGCCATGTGATGAATGAATGAATGAAATACCAGTTGAATGACAGAGGGAAATGATGATTGACAGGGATAGGTGTCAAAAGAAGAGATAGATCACAATTGCATTTCAGTGGCAAAATCTTTTTACATCTTGATGTAAGGAAGATGGACCTTCTGCACTCATGCTATTTTAATCAACTGTGGGACTGCAACATCTTCATAAAAGGAAAAAGTAACTTTGGTGTTTTCCAGTTCACTCCTTTTTTGGAAAGGTGTTTAGGGATTCAGAGAAGAAACATTCCCTAAAATGGCCAACTCCTATACTGTCTAAAAGAGAGACTCTACTTCATCTAGTTTTCAAACACCTGCCTCATTAAGTATGTTATAGTTGTGTGACATGTATCATTTTCAAGAAACAACTGTTTTAAACAAGAATAGTCAGTAAAAACCAAGACATATAGGATTCTTTTATACAAACTTTAGTTGCACAGTTTACAGTTTGCACTTCTGTAATTGTCGTTCTTTTGCTGGAATCTGCCATATCCTGCTTAGTATGCTGGAAACACTTTACAGACTTGAAATTAAAACTAACAACTCCTACCAGTTTCTGAAATGTCAGTTCATGAAAGTTGAAATCCATTATTTTTTGTATCCTGGGCTTCCATGTAGATAATAGCCCAGGTGACAGACAGCTGGTTGAAGTGTGGGATGGAGCTGCCTTGGCCAGCCTGCCTTTTCTGTAGGATAGATTATGAAGATTTTTGCTGCCACAACATTTGATTGAACTATATAGAGATCATGGAGGTATGAGAGTGAATGGAGTGATATCATATGTGTGACAACCCAAAAATTGACCAGAAATCAAGGAGCCTCAGTCCTCACCACTGGCAACAGTGGGGGATGTACACTAGGAGGATGACAGGTACACACAGTATTTCTAGATGCAGCTCTCTGCATTAAGTGCGATTTCCCTTAAGAGCACACAGTCAGTCCTGGGCTGGTTTCTCCCTCTTTCTCCAGATCCCCAATAAGACTCCCCACCGGCACAGCTATAGAGCTGAGATCTCAGCTAAGTGGCCAAGCCACGACCTCCAGCACCCTCTTTGTCCAACCAGTGCTTTGTATGCCTGCCCAAATAGCTGACACACACACTCTTTGACATTTTATTTACACACACACACACACACACACACACACACACACACACACACACACACACACACACACACACACACACACACACACACACACACACACACACACACACACACACACACACACACACACACACAGGCCTGGGAAAGGCTGGCACAGGTTTACTAGCTATGCTATCACTGCCACCAGACAACTCCTTATCAGCTACTTTAAGGCCCTTATCAAAGGGTGTCCAGTCTTACTCTGTAATGTTAATTTCAGCAATTTTTCTGAAGTTAACCTCTTGTATCCCAGTTTCCACTGTTAAAATATATACATTTAAACAGTTACAATGGTGCATGTACATTTCTGTTCTATTCCAATAGGGCACTGTGGTTACATTTCAAACAGCACTTTGAAAAAGCCTTTTCAACACACACACTTCTGTACTAGCAGTTTGAAATACACGACATACAGTTCTAATACATTTGTAACACACTTATTTTATATAAAACATGTTGATATTCACAAATGACATATAAATATTTACAAAATTACAGATAGCTGTGCTGGCAGTACCCCCCTTTGTCACACTTCTTCTCCCCTCGAAGACTTAAGCTAGTTTTTCAAGTGACACTTGACAAACATTGATTGAGAGGGATGAGCCTATCTGGGAATACATTACCTGATACCCTCTCTTAAGATCCCAACTGCCTTGGCATTTCTGACTCCATTACAGTGCTGCACTGTCATATCATATGCCCCCATCCTTAGTCTCCACCACATTAATTTGGGATTTTGCTGGCTGGCTCCCTGTAGCCATAGATCCTCCTCAGATTCCTCCTGCCTCCTACTGCAAATACTTAGCATCAGGGTCACCCTATCATGGTAAGGTTTCATTATGTTAACATGGTACAATTTGTGCCCCTGCCTCCTGCCTAGCAGTTCTACCATGTAGTTAACAGCACTGACCTTCCTTACCACTTTGAAGGGTCCCTCTCAAGCTGCCTGCAGCTTGTTGTGTCTGACAGGAATGAGAAGCATAACCTGCTACCCCACAGCATACTCTCTAGGTCACACATTCCTATCATAGCAGACCTTTTTCTGCTGTTGGGCTTATGCCAGGTTCTCCTGGGTCAAGCCCATGAGTTCCCTGAGTCTTGTCCTGAGGTTTAGGGCATATGCCACAACAGACTCCTTGTGGGATTTACACTCACCCTCCCACTCATCACAAATCAAATCTAGAGGTTCCCTCACCCTATGCCCATACAGCACCTCAAAGAGTGAAAAACATGTGGATTTCTGGGGCAGCTCTCTGTAAGCAAACAACAGATGGGGCAGATATTTGTCCCATTCCCTCTTAAACTGGTCTCCAAATGACTGTAGCATGGTCTTTAGTGTAGAGTTTAACCTCTCCACAAAACCATTAGTCTGGGGTGGTCTTTAAGTGCTTCACCTCACAGTGCTTCCACAGATAAACCAGCAGCTCTGACATGAAATTGGCACCTCGGTCAGTCAGTATTTCTTTTGGGAAACCTACTCTACTGAAAATCTCTTACAAAACATTTGCCACCTTTTCGGTCTCAGTGGAGGACAGGGCCACTGCCTCAGGGTATCTGGCAGCACAATCTACTACCACTAGGATATACTTCTTCCCTGTAGAACATGGGGTACTCAGAGGCCCCACAATTTCCATAGCTATCCTTTGAAATAGCTCCTCAGTTACAGGCAAAGGCATCAAAGGAGCTTTCACCTTGTCTCCTGCCTTGCCTACCTTTTGGCACTGCTCGCAGGTCTTGCAGTACCCTGTTACATCCCTGGAAATTCCAGGCCAATAAAAGTTCTGCCTAATACGTCTCTTGGTACTCTTTATGCCCATATGACCTGCAAATGGAATGTCATGTGCTATAGCTAGAAGTGTCAGACAGTAGGCTCTGCGCACTGCCAACTGCTGTATTCTCTCAGCCTCTAGCCCTCCCTCAGGGGTCTACTCTCTGTACAGTAACCCTTTATTCCAGTATACAGATTCCCCTTTTCCTTCACAATCAGGTACCTCCCTGGCTACTTCCCTCAAGCCTTATAATGTAGGGTTTAAGAGCTGAGCCTGTCTCAACTCCCTCTTTGTAACCCTTCCTAGTTCCCCTTCCACAGGAAGTCTGGTATCCTCTGACAGTAGTGCCTCACTGTCAGCTTAGGTACTACTACTAATACTACCTTCTACCCTTGCAGTCACTCTGTCCAAAGGAACATCAGTACCCACAAGCAAGCTGTGGCTCACCTTCAGTCTCACTGCTGACAGGGTAGCTCCCTCGCTGAAGTAGCCACCTCACCAGTCCTGGCTTCAAGTGTGCAGACTGTCTGGGTCCCCCCAGGCTACCAGATCCACATGCTTGTTTCTAAGCCTGACTGAGTGTACCTGCATGCACACAAGGTACTGCATTATCAAAATCATTCCCTATCAGGACATCTGCAGAGATATCCGCAGACACACCTACTTGCTTACTTCCTTTTCCACCCTCCCATTCAAGGTGAACCCTAGCCAAAGGTATTTGGAATGGGGTCCCTCCTAAAGCTCTGACTGGAGTAGACTGCCCAAGAAACTAGTGCTCCTCTTTAACTATGGCAGACTTCACAATGGCTAGGTCAGAGGTAGTGTCTTCCTTAGCAGTGGTCTGTTTCCCATCTACTAAGATAGGATATAACCTCTTGTGGTAGTTTGGTACCCTTGTTGTCAACAGACAACTTGCTGCCGGCATTCTGTCATTCCAACTTACTGGCTTTCCCACCTTTTGTTCCCCACCTTGCCTCCATGGACATCTACATGCTACATGGCCCCACTGGTTGCATTTAAAACATTTAACCATTGACCCTGGCCATGAACCTGAACTAGTGGCTTCCCCTGTTACTGGTGGACTCTGTTGGGGTGCTTTAGGCTGCCTAGCAAGGGTCCTCTTAGACCCATGATCAGCACTGGGTATCCCTTTCCTGTGCAGTGATGCCCTGCTTGATAGGTATAGGTCTCCATTTTCCCCAATTCATTTGCAGTACTGCATTTCCTATCTGCCAACCAGATTCTCATGTACTCAGGCAACATCCCAAGGGCTTGTACCCTCACCAAAAGGTCTGTCAGCCCTTCAAAAGTGGTGACCTGACACTCACTCACACACCTATGAAAAGAAGTGCTTAGATCAGCAATATATTCACACATACTTTCATCTGCTTTGTGTCTATGGTCACAAAACTTTTCTCTATAAGCTTCATGTGCTAACTTAAAACACTCTAATAAACATATTTTAACTATATTATAATTCAAGCAATCAGTATCAGACAATTTAGAAGCAGCAGTTACAACTTTACACTCTTTACATACCCTTTCAAACATATGAATAAAACTGTCAAAATGATCACCCTCTGTAAATTGTGGAAGACATTTACTGACCTTTATTGATTCTGGGGTTCAGTTATTCCCTTCCCCATTACCTCCATGACCCTGGTGAAGAGTCAGCATCTCCTTTTAATGTTGCCTCTGCCTTTCATTTTCTTCAGCTCTCAGACATCTCAGTCTCTCTGTTGCTTCTAATTTAATTTGTTTCTCCTGTCGCAGTTTCTCATTTTTGTCAGCTGCCACAGTCTCTCTGCTGATTCTAACTGTTTGGCCTCCAGTTTAAGTCTCTTTAATTCCAGGTGGATTTTTAAGTCCTCTGTGGAAAGTTTGAACTGTCCCTTTTCTGAGAGTTGTACGTCCCCATGGCCAGTCTGATGGTTTGTGATGCAGCTGTGACTAAGGCTGCAATCATTTATGCTTTAGTTAGGTTGGCATGCACCAATCCTTTGTCTTGGCACATTTCAGCCAACTAGCTCCTTGGCAGTTTGCCCTACTCCTCTGCTGACATCCTTGTCTGCTCTCCCTGACTAACTAAGCTAACACACAATAAATAAAACTATTGTGATATGAAACTCTGAATGTCTACCATGTGGCTGCTTGAGAGTACAAACACCTTCTTTAGTGACCACTGTTTACAGGCTACAGGAGTTCAATATCCAAACCACTAAATCCCAGTATGTGATGTGATGATCCCACCATTGCCACCCAATAAATATCTGATGACCCACCACTGGACCAGTAATCAAGGAGGCTTTATCCTCACCACTGGCAACAGTGAGAGACATATACTGGGAGGATAACAGGTACACACACAGTATTTCCAGATGCAGCTCTCTGCGTCAAGTGCAATTTCCCTTAAGAGCACACAGAGACCACAGCCAGTTTGGGGCTAGTTTCTTGCTCTTTCTCCAGATCACCAATAAGACTCCCCACTGGCACAGCTATAGAGTTGAGATATCAGCTGAATGGCCAAGACAAAACCTCTAGCACCCTCTCTGCCCAACCAGTGCTTCGTGTCCCTGCCAAAGTAGCTGACACACACACTCTTTGACATTTGATTTACACACACACACACAGACACACACACACACACACACACACACACACACACACACACACACACACACACAGACACACACACACACACACACACACACACACCTGGTAAAGGCTGGCACAGGTTTACTAGCCATGCCCCCTTTTGCCCAGACTATAAGGTTATCACTGCCACCAGCCAAATCCTTATCAGCTACTTTAAGGCCCTTAACAGAGAGTGTCTAATCTTACTGTGTAATATTAATATTAATATTAATACAAATGGTAGTTTGACCAAGAGCAAGGCTATTAGGCGTGGCCCACACAGTTTCACCAAATAAATATGCAAGTAGTCTCAAAACTTAAATATCTCTAGACAGATCAGCCTCAATGAAAGGTTTACATATATTTAATAAGAAATTATAAAAGAACAAGAAAATACTCTGTATATAATCACAGTGACATCAGCGTTCAAAATCACAGGAAATATTTAAAACAACATTGCAGGGCAGTCTCAAATAAATAAATAAAAATATTTAAACTAAGCTTTGTTATATTCCTTACTATATGCAAAAGAATTATATTGTTCCCTAGTAACTTACTTCATCAGAGCAAGGCAGATGTATGAAGAATGGTTCCTGTTCTTGTCAGATCCAATACAGAATACAGAATGCACTGTCTCTCTCAGAGAGTTCTCAAACTAATATCTCAAATACTACTGCTGGGATAGCTTACAGAATGATATAATTTTATCGTCATCTGACTCTATCCCAGGTGAAAACCCCACTGCTGGAAGCTGGCAGTATTTAGCATCTACCTGTGAAAATACATAGACCTTACATATGTGGGAGATGCTGGAAGTGAAAAAACAATTGCATTCCTTCATACTTTCAGAGGTAGTAATTAGTTCACTCCAAAGACAATACAGAAAGCTTCTCAGCACATGCTATGTGTCTGTAGCTGCAATGAAAACTGAAAGATACCATCTTTTATTCCGTAGCCATAAAGTAATGTAATTTCAGCTATTTTTCTGAAGTTAACCTCCTGTATTCCAGCTTCCATTGTTAAAATATATAATTTTTTTGAGAGAAAGGAACAGGTTAAAATGAATTTCTGTATATTTTTTTCTTTAAATGTGAAATAATGTTCTGCATTTTAGCTAACTGTAGAGTGCACTCAGTCTGAACTCAGTTACCTGACTTGGAAGAATATATAGCTTGGCATTCATTGTTAAATGGAAGCAGAAGCAAAATATGTTAGCTATGCAGCTTTGTAAAATTTATTATTCACCAGCAGGTCATGATGAACTCTTGTATGCAGCTGTGTCTCGTCAAATAGGATGTGCGAGATAAACCAAGGCTGAAGGAGTTGTTCTTCAGAAAGGAACATTTGACATATGGGATAAGGACTGATAGCAAACCAGCTTCAAAGAAAAGATGTTATTCTGACAATTTACTAAACTGCTAATGCAGGCAGAAAAGACACTAAAGATTGGGACTTCTTTCTTTGTATTAGATCTTTGGAATATTCTATGCTGTAGGTACATTTATGTTCTAATCCAGTAGGGCACTGTTGTTACATTTCAAACAGCACTTTGCAAAAACCTTTTCAACACAAACGTCTGTGCCAGCAATTTGATGTACAAATGATATACAGTTCTAATACATTTGTAACACAAGCATCTTATATAAATCATGTTGATACTCACAAATGACATAATTGTTTACAAAATTCCATATAGCTGTGCTGGCAGTATCCCCATTTGTCACAATATGTGTGTGTGGAGGGGGGGTTCATGGACATTTGCAACAAGGTAAAGCACATGCCAATGCCTTTTGGAGGATATCTTCCATGGAAATAGTAAAGCAAAAAAGCTGTCCCTATGATGTAGTGGCCTTAAGAACCTATCATTTTCCTTTCATTCCTGAAGGAAATAAAGAAGTAGTCATAGATGGTCCAAGAGGAGTGTAAGGGCAAAAGGAATAGAATAAAAAGAGATTAACAATCACAAAGAGATCAAAATCACATGGAATTAATACATTCATGGGTGTAGACAGGATTAACAAATTCAGATGATCATGCAATGCTAGATAACTTTGGAAAGGATGTCAGCAGGAATATCAAGATTAGCAAAGTCAATAAGGCCAAATATGTTTCAAGAATGTATAAGAAACTTAACAAAAGTAATACAAGGGGGGGGGGGCTAAAAGGAATGATACAGCTTATGGCAGCAGAGTTAGTGGAGTCAAGTGGCAGTTAGTGTGAGTAAATGAGGCAGAATATACCTTGCTAGCAGGACTAAATAAATTTAGTTCCTGCTACAGATAAATGGGATCAGTAGGCACACACACACACACACACACACACACACACACACACACACACACACTCATGCTCACACACACACACACACACACACACACACACACACACACACACACACACACACACACACACACGCACACACACACATGCATGTGCGTGCACTCGCATCCACCCATCCACAGGCAAGCCACCCCACAGTCAGTCACAGTAACATTCACCCACATGCACACTCCAACTTACACAACTTACACACAATTCCAGACTCTTGATTCCCTGCTTAATCCTCTAGCATGACAATCCAGGCAGATGTATAAATACACACACACACACACACACACACACACACACACACACAC
Source organism: Protopterus annectens (assembly GCF_019279795.1). Taxonomy (NCBI): domain Eukaryota; kingdom Metazoa; phylum Chordata; order Ceratodontiformes; family Protopteridae; genus Protopterus; species Protopterus annectens. The sequence continues at coordinate 758,038,098 of NC_056726.1, read as the reverse complement.
ACACACACACACACACACACACACACACACACACACACATTCACATGGCTTCATTTATGCCCCTGTAGACAGGAATACACATATCCACAAACATATACAGACTAACACCTCCCCCACCCTCAGGACTTCTCAGAATTTACCTGAACCACCACAACTGCTTTCATAGAAGTGAAAGGATGACCACTGTCTTTTAACAGCATTCACTTTTTTCTTTAACTGCAAAATTGTATATTGCTGAACAATTCTATGACTCATTTAGCAATGTAAATCAGGAGCCACTTACATTTCTGGGGGAAAAGACCTGAATAATTAGCATTAGCTACTCTCCTTCATTGATCTACACACACATATATCTCTACCAGTGAGGTCATCCTCGATACTGAGACTCCAATTAGTGGGAAACCTCAGTGTAGGGACTGTCTGAGATGGAAAGGCTTACTGTAAAGGGGGAAAATGGCCATGTTAAGGCTTACACACCATGGTGAGCCTTCCTGCGTCCCAGCCATAATATGTGAAGACAGATGTATTAATACACATTATAACTCAATTATAAACATTTTAGTTAAGCATTCTTTTCACTAAGCAAAAAAAAATTCTTTAAACAGAAAAAAGAGAAAAAAACAGGTTAGCCTCAAGTTTTATACTGTTTCTTTATTTCTACAATAACTCTTTTTTCACATTTTATTATATAATCTTCAGTATTTTTCACATTTACTTATTTATTCGACATTTGTTTTACCAGGAAAGTTCGAGTGGGCCAGAAAGTGCCCATTTTCAGTAGCTGTCTGGGGAGAAAAGTTCTATAATTACAATATTTCAAAAATCAAGTACATATATTTTAAATCACAAAGTATCGTGTTACATTACAAAAACAGCAAGCACGGATATTTTCAGTCACAGAATATCATGTTACAACAGCAAGCACAAATATTTTAAATCACAAAGTATCATGTTATAATACAAACAAGAGTGAAGGAATGTAATGAGAAAAACCTAGAATATGTTTTATAGCAGAGTGCAATAAAAATAAGAGGAGTTGAAGAGAATATGTGAGAAAAATTTCAATAGTCATATTATTTGTTACGTAAATTAGTATGTGATAAATGAGACGTGATACAATTCTAATAAGATATTTAAAGCGATATCAGAGATTACAGTGAAGTGAAATTAAGGTATGTCTTAGTATGAGAGAGGTGTTCATGTTATGGTTACAGAAACAAAATGGAAGAAGGATGGAGAGAAGGAGATTAGAAGATTGCAGGGTACGGTGTCCAGGTAGCTTAAGTGAGTAGGTAGGAAAAAGGTAGAAAAAGGTCTGCAGAAATTAATTAAACAAGGCTAGGTAGCGAAAACAAAAAGGAGTGGAGTAGGAGGCTGTAGAGGGTAGGGAAATGTGATCTAGGTTGAAGGGAGTGAATGAAGTATAGTTAGTAAGTTCAGCCAGGATTGGCGCAGGAGCAGGTCCAAGATTTTGTAAGGTATTCTTTTATGGAGGATTTAAAGGTGGGTAAATTTAAAATAGTTTTTGTGGTTAGAGGTAAGAGTTCCATTTTTTTTTGCTACTGAGTATGAGTATATGCTTTGTTCAGGGGATTTATTCGGTTTATTTATGGTGATGAGTTGTTTATCGTCCAATCTAAGAGTTCTTTTTGGAAAGTACATGCTCATTAAAGGGTAAAAGCTGGGCAGGCTAATAGTCTGTGTATGATTTTATGTATTGTTATAAGCTGAATCTAGGAGAGATGGAGGAGGAGATCCAGCCAGCTAATGGTATGCAGAGATTTACAGTGATGGGTAAAGGAGGATGAATTAGTAACAAATTTGGCAATTTTGCTGTAGCAGCTTTAAAGTTTACTTTTTATGGAGGATTGTAAATTAGTTAGAACTGGTGCTCCATAGGCTTGGGAGGGCAAAAGGTAGGTTTTGGCTAGAGTAATCTTTGTAGGTGTGCTCAGAAAATAATTGTTTCTGTATGGCATGCCTAGTTTTTGGTGGGTTTTCTTGATATTGCTTTGGATGTGGAGGTCAAATTTAAGATCGTCATCTATTATGACTCCTAATAGTTTGGTATGGTGGACTAACTCGATTTCAGTGCCATTTGCTAAAAAGATTTTGAAAGATGCTTTGTTAGGGGTGTGAGTTTTGGGGGAAAAGAGGAGGAGTTTGCTTTTTTGGGCGGTTGAGTAGGAGTTGTGCCATTGTAAGCCAGGTTTCAATGGAGATGACAGTTTGCAGAATGATTTCATGGAGGTGAGTTAAAGTGTTTGAAGAGCAGATGATGGCAGAATCATCTGCATACTGAATTAAGGTGCCTTCCGAAGAAGATGAATGTAGCTTATTGATAAAAATATTGAAGAGTAGAGGCCAAGGCTGGAGCCTTGTGGGACTCCTGTGGAAGTGGGAAGATATGTGGAGATGAAGCCTTGCAATTTTACAGCTTGTTGCCTGTTGGCAAGGTAGCTAGAGAACCACTGAATAGATGGAGATGCTAGACCCAAGCTGGAGAGTTGATTAAAAAGTTTATTGTGAGATACCATGTCAAAGGCTTTTGATAGATCTAGAAATACTGAAGATATAACTTTATTAGAGTCACAGGCCTTATTGACAGTATCTGTAAATGATAGTAATACAGTAGAGGTGCTGTGGTCTGGCCGAAATACATGTTGCGTATTGGTGATTAACTTATTTTTTAATAGATATTAGAAAGATTGCTGATGGCTGCATCTTTCAAGGATTTTAGAAAGGGGAGACATGATGGCTATGGGATGGAAATTTGAAATGCCAGTGGAATTGTGGGGTAATGTATACCATTTTCCAAAAGTTAGGGACTCAGGATTTTGTTACTGATCTACTGATTGAAATGCTGATTGGGTATGCTATTGCATCTGCAGCCAGATTTAAGTATTCTGGGGGAAGGATGTCAGCTGAGGAAGACCAGGGTTTTAGTTTATGTAAAAGCTTTTTTTATGAGAGTTATAGAAACTGGTTGAAAGAAATTGGGTAGAGTTGTCTGCATGTGTATTGGAGAGGTTGCAAATAGTTGAGTTTTGTGAAGGAAATGTGGTAGACCCTCATAGTAAAAAAGTCTGCATATTATTGATGGAGCCTTCCTGTGTCCTGATAGAGTGCTTTTCAAACTATCTGGAGATATACAGAGCTGAGTATATTTTTCTGGCATTTCAGAGTTGTGTACTGGTAATTGTTGTTTGACTAATTTTATATCATTGCTGGCTGACTTCAGAGTTGTGCACTGTTATTTTTGCTTCACTGTATAGTTTTTCAGATCTCTGCTGAAGGTGTTGGTTTTCCTATACCCACCTTCACTATTCCTGTGTTGTTTAAATTTGGAGGCTTTTGCAGTTGCCCGCCCCCACTGTAGATTTGATCTTGGACACTCCCCCCAGTCCCATCTCTTTACCTCATTCTACCTAATAGACTCCTTCTGCACTCTTTAGTCATTTTTAATTTAATTGCATTTTTTAAACTGCTCGGTCTAACATTGCTACATACTCAAGTGTGCTAGCTTGCACTGCATTTGAATTGTTTTGACTGCTGTTTTAGCTACTTTTCTGTATATATATATATATATATATATATATATATATATATATATATATATATATATATATACTTTTCCTGTAACTAGTGTAGTCCAGATTCAGATTTGCTGTATCCAGGACTGTATGTAAGCTTCTGAGCCCCCAAAGCTTCCTGTGTTGGAGGTAAGCCTTTTAGCTTATCAGTGGGAGTGGTAAGCACTAGGTAACCTATCTACCACATAAGGAGTGGTTCTGGCCCAGAAATTGTAGTTATTGGCCGTTTGGGCAGTTTTTCCATCTCTCTCAACTTTCTGATTTAAAAGCCCACATTTGCACTTGTTTCCCTCCTTTCCTGTAACTAGTTTAGTCCAGATACAGATTCTTAGCTTTAGCACTAGAATTTGCTTATACGTGATCAGCACTTGTTCAGAACTTGTAAGCACTAAATAACCTACTAATTATTACAGCACTCAACCTTCCTCATTACCTAGAGGAAAACAGTTTTGGTACTTACTTTCCTCACTTGCTTAGAGGAAAAACAGCTCTTGTACTCACTTTCCTCACTTATCTAGAGGAAAAGAGTTTTTTTATTCAGGCATGTCCAAGGGTCAGCTCCCAGTGCTCTCTCTTGTCTATCTGATGAATCTGGGCATCTTGGGGCAATGTAGAAATTGCCTCATGTACACAGACAACCCTCTCCTCCTACCACCCAACACTACAACCTGTGAGAGATGTACTTATCTAGCCAAACTGGAGGTAAAGCTCTCTCCAATCAAGACTGAACTTGACAGTCAAGAGGAGAAGGTAAAAACTTGCACCACACCACACACATCACATAGTCTCACTAAATCAACACCACCAAAATCCACACATAGAAACACAAAAACATTTGCGGAGGCTCTCAGTAATAATCTGCTCAAGCAACAGAGACCTCCAAAGCAGAAATGCAAGCAACCTCCACCCCCCAACACAACCCAAATGACACATAGCCCGCAGACTCAGTGTGCCACTCAACCACAGCCAACAATGCAAAACAATGTACCCAACACACTAGTCATAGGTGACTGTATAATCAGGCACACTGATGTCCCACTCACCAGGCTAAACAAGGAGAAGGTTACTGTCAGCTGCCTGTCAGGTGCCAGGATCTGCCACATAACCCACGCACTCAGGTCACTCCACAACAAGTACAAATATGACTCTGTCATTGTCCATGTTGGTGTGAATGACCTGAGACATACCTCCCTGGACTACATGAAAAGAGACATGGAAGAGCTCTCTGATCTTGTAGCCCAGGCAGGTATGACCCTAGCCCTGAGTAGCATTCTGCCATCACCCAGAATGATGCCGCAGTACAAGGACAAAATGATTCACTTCAACAATTGGCTAAGCTTCTGGTGCCATTCTAAAGGGATCCAGTATCTGTCTGCCTGGGATGACATGGTCGAGAGATGGCCTGCACCTGTCACCCCTGGGATTCCAGATACTGGCTAAGGTTCTTGCCACCCCTATAGTGCCTTTTTTAGGCAAGGTTCAAATGATAAATTCACCACCATAACAGGAACAGGCAAGCAAAAACTGAGGGTGATGCTACTCAATGCTAGAAGTCTAAATCTCAAAATGCACTCACTCGAGGCACTCCTTAAAATGGAGAACATTGATATCTGTGCAGTGACTGAGACCTGGTTCAAGGCTGCAGAGATCACCCCTGCACTACCAGGCTATAACTCATACCACACTTTTCGGCCATGTAACCTGGACCAGAACATCAAAGGCGGAGGTGTGTCCATTTTCATTAAGGATATCCAAACCTCCAGGCTAGTTGCTCAGCATAATGCAGCCGGGGTTATCCAAGTGCAACTAACTCTGGGCAAAACTGCAATCCAAATTGTAGCTTGCTACAGATCACCCACCATGCCCCAGGATTCCCACTTCTCTTTTCTTGATGTACTGGAAAATATTAGGGTTCAACCAAACACCCTAATAATGGGTCATTTCAACTACCCCACCATTAACTGGGAAAACTACTCATGTACCAACTCCTTCGCTCAACGTTTTCTGGAATTCATAAACTCCAATGCCCTGGATCAACTTATCCACACCCCCACCAGGGGCAACAATATCCTAGATCTAGTCATTACCAACATGAGTGACCGGTGTTCCACACCTGAAGTCAATGCCTCATTGGTCCGATCCGACCATAAGCTAATTACCCTAGATATGCACATCCTACCCCACCCCACAAACATTTCTCCAAAGCCAACTTCATGCTTCTTAAGACAGAAGTGGTGAACTTCATGACACCCATGCAGATGGACAATACAGTTACGACTACTGAATCCTACACAATTGCACTTTATAAGCACTTACATGAGTGCATGGATCGTGCTATCCCAAATAGAACCAAGACGCTATCCTCCAAAAAAAGGAAGCCAATCTGGTGGTCCCCTGCCATAAACAAACTGTACAATAGAAAGAAGAAACTGTTGCAAAAGAGAGTAAAATCCCACAAGTGGAGGAGCTCCCTGGTCAGCCTCAGTAAGAAGTTGCGATCCCTGATAAAATCCTCCAAAGCTAGTTACAAAACAAAATCACCACTGATTCTAAAGACAACCACAAAGCATTCTATAGCTATGTCAAGAATCTCAATGGCAACACTTAGATCTGCTCTGAGTTACAGCACAATGGCATTAAATATACAGACCCAACTAATATTTCAAACATCCTGGCAGATAGGTTCAGTGCTAACTTTACCCCCCTCTCACCCCTTAAAGAGCCCATCTCTATACCGGAAGAATGCAAAATTCCTTTAATCATGGCTGCACAGGTAAAAACCACACTCTCCAAAGCCAAGAACACAGCGTCCATGGGACCAGACAACATCCCAGGCTGCATTCTACATGAACTACAGAACGAACTGGCACTCCACCTAAGTACCATGTTCAGTCATAGCCTCACCTCAGGCTTTGTGCCTGCTGAATGGCGCACAGCAATGGTTATCCCACTGCACAAGAGTGGAGCCAACACGGACCCCAGGAATTACCGCCCCATTAGCCCGATGAGCCTGGTCTGCAAGGCCATGGAACGTATCATCATGGAACTTATAAACAAAGACACTGGTAATCTCCAAACTCTGGACCCCACCCAGTTCGGGTTTATAAAAGGCAGATCATGTCTTCTAAACCTGATAGACTTCTTTGAAGCAGTCACCAAAGCCATAGACAAGGGCAAGGTGGTTCACACAGCCTATCTAGAGCTTGCCAGGGCTTTCGACACCATCCCCCACTCTGGAATTATAGATAAAATCTCTAAACTAGGCATAAATCCCTATGTCACAAGGTGGGTTACCAACTGGCTCACTGACAGAACCCACACTGTGAAAGTAGCAGACTCCAAATCCGACTTCAGACCAGTGACAAGTGGAGTACCACAGGGTTCAGTCCTGGGTCCTCTCCTGTTTGGTATCTACTTCTCTGAAGTACAGGCTAACACAGAAGGTCTTTGGCTAATGAAGTTTGCAGATGACTGCAAACTAGGAGCCATAATCGAAACTCCTAACGATGTGGAATCCTACAAAAGGGCCTCACTGAGACAGATGCCTGGTGTCAAATCCATGGCCTCAAGCTCAATGCCAAAAAGTGCATTGTCATCCCCTTTGGTAAAAACTCTGTACCCATGAACTACAACATAGGCGATAGTATACTTAACACCGAAAGTGTGATAAGAGACCTTGGGACACAGGTGGACAGTAGTCTCTCCTTTGATAATCACATCGCCACAGTAGTCAGGAAATCCTTCTACGTGGCACACCTCATCACAAAAGGTTTCTCATCCAGAAAAAAAGAGGTCATTGTTCCCCTCTACTCATCACTCATTAGACCCATTATAGAGTACAACACCCCTTTTGGTATGTACCTCACAAGACATCTACAACAACTGGAAAGGCTGCAGAAATACCTCACAAAGAGGATTACCGGCCTCAAACAGATGCCCTCTGCAGACCGTCTCAAAAAACTCCAGCTTTACTCTGTCGCATATCGCCTACTCAGAGGTGATTTCTGCCTAACATACAAAGCTATGTCAAACCCAGAGCTGTTAGACATGCTCCACTTAAAGAAATCCCAATCCCTCCGAGCTACACGTTCTAGGGACCTAAACCTTGTCACCACAATAAACAGAACATGCCGGAGGGATAGATTCCTGTCCCAGAGACTTCCCATACTCTGGAATAAACTACCTATCTATATCAAACAAAGCTCCTCATTAGCACTCTTCAAGAAAAATCTTGATGATTGGATGGGAAATAGGAAATTCACCCCAGGATCACCTCTGTGGCTCTGCTCGACAGTGGCACAGGAAAATAATTTTCTTGGGTGGCAAAAGCCAGGGTACCTTTTTGGCTGGGCTTGTATAGGCCCCAGGGCCGATAACCTAGTACCTACCTATGAACCTATGAGTCTAAGGTAGGTGAAGTTGGCTGTGTGGAAGGGGGTTGGTAGATGAGGTTGAGGTTAAGTTAGCTATGTATTCTATGAAGTATGTATTGAAATAGGTAGCTGTTTGAAGGGGGGGTCTGGGTATGAGCTGGGATTCTTTTTTGTACCTGAGATGATGAAAGAAATCTCACACAACAACTTTTTTCCTCCATTTATTTTTTATTTACATTTGTTGAATGGTTTGATCCAACTAGTTAAAGCTTATTTTCAAGGGAAACTTCAGGCTGCATTTTATTTATTTATTCATTTATTTGTTCATTCATTCAACATGGACCAGTATGTAAAACCAATTACCTGGCAAGATTAAAAACATCAATTCCTTAGCATCCTTCAAGAAGGATCTTAAACTTCATTTGCAAAATCAATCTAAATCTATCTGCTTCTGAGACACTGAGTGCCTGCAATTAATTAAATATGTGTAAACCTTCTCTATTCTTCTTCTTTTGGCTTTTCCCAATTAGGGGTCGCTACAGTGGATCACCTGTCTGCTCATATTGGCAGTGGAGTTTTACAGTGTTGAGTTGCCAGCCCAACACCCAACCTTCCACAGAAGGCACACACACATGCACATACTCATGCCTAGGGCAAATTTAGAGTGTCCAATCCACCTACAGCATGTCTTTGGGATGTGGGAGGAAACCGGAGGAAACTCACATGACCACATGCAGACTCCGCACAGAAGGCACCCCAGCTGAAGATTGAACCGGAAAACCTCTTGCCGTGAGGCAGCAATGCTAACCACTGCACCACCGTGGCCGCCTCTGTAAACCTTCTCTATTAATCTTTTATATGTTGTAAATAAGGAAGCTCTACTTCTCTGAAGTACAGGCCAACACTAAGGGACTCTGGCTAACAAAGTTCATAGATGACTGCAAACTGGGAGCCATTATTGAATCCCCAAATGAAGTAGATATTCTACAAAAGGGCCTTACAGAAACAGATGCTTGGTCCCAGAGCCATGGGGTCAAGCTCAATGCCAAGAAATGTATAGTTATCCCCTTTGGGAAAAAAAACGTACCCATGAATTACCACATAGGTGGCAGTACACTGTACACCAAAAGTGTAATAAGAGACTTAGAGACACAGGTGGACAGTGCTCTCACCTTCAATAACCACATCACCACAACAGTCAGGAGATTCTTCTATGTGGCACACCTCATCACTAAGGGCTTTTCATCAAGAAAAAAAGGAGGTCATTGTCCCACTGTACTCATCCCTCATTAGACCCCTTAAACAATACAACACCCCATTTGGTATGTACATCTCAAGACATCTGCAACAACTGAAAAGGCCGCAGAAATACCTCACTAAAAGAATCACAGGCCTAAAGCAGATGCCCTATGCTGACTATCTAAAAAAACCTCCACCTATAGTCTGTCGCATCTTGTCTACTCAGAGGCGAACTCTGCTTAACATACAAGGCCATGTCAAAGCCAGAGCTGTTGGACATGCTACACTTAAAGAAATCCCAATCCCTCAGAGACACACACTCCATGGATCTAAACCTTGTCATCACAATGAACAAAACATGCTGGAGGGATAGGTTCCTGACCCAGAAACTCACCAGACTCTGGAACAGACTGCCCATACATGTCAAGCAGAGCGCCTCTTTGGCCCTCTTGGCCCTCTTCAAAAGGAACCTTGATGATTGGATGGAAGATAGGAAATTCACCCCGGGGATCATGTCAGTCATCCTGCTAGGTATGGGTCCAGGGAAGTAAATACTGTGGAAAGAAATAGTCAGGGAATTGTTTTGGCTAGGCTTGTATAGGCCCTAGGGCCGATAGCCTAGTACCAACCTATGAACCTATGAATCTATGAACATTGTAAAGTCTCTATTGGATTTGCTGAATATATTTACTACTATTGCTATTTAGTGTATAATTCCTGCATTTTTGTACATGTTAACATATGTCCATCATCCTTGTTTTTAATTTATATAACTACTACTATACTGTATAGTTTGATTTTTTTTTTCCTTTTTGTACAATTGTACCCAGTTATCAAAATTTAATAAAATAATAAAAAATAAAATGTGTTAATAGAGAAAGTGGTCCAAGGGGTCTACTGCTTTACATCGAAAATACACTTCTTCAAAATAGAGCAGTAGACCCTACACTTCAGCGAAAGTCCACTTAAATGAAAGTGCACTTTCGCTGAAGTCTAGTTCCCCGGGCTACCCAAAAAAAACAAAACACTAAAACCTGTTTCTGCAGGTGGGCAAGCCCCACTGCACACCCCCACACCCTGTATTTAAATATACCAACTCCGAGATCGCACTACAGCGGGGAAAAGGGAATATTCCCATTCCACGCTGTAGTATGACTGCTGAAGTCAATGTTTGAAGTTTAACTACCTCGAACGAGTGGAATCAGTGAAGTGGGGTTCGAAGTAGTGAAACTCCGAACATATTGATGGATCTCGGTCCAAGGACCCTTTTCAGCCACAACCCATGTCATGTAGGCAAAAACATCAAAGAAATATGAAGTTATCAATAAAATCCAAGAACAAGGAATAATATTACAATAATAACAAATAGTAATAGCTACAAATATAAAATCATATAGGTACAAGTATTAATATGGAAAACATTTTGCAAGTTAAAATCAAACAGTGATCAAAAAGCAGATATGCACTTTGAAGGAACAACAATAAGAAAATTCCCTTTGATAAACAAAAAAGGTAGATTATGATTTGGCTAGGACACTGGAGAAATTCCTGTACTCTTTTTTTTTTTTTATGTTAATTCTATAATAATTATTTTGCAATCAAATTTGTATTATGTAATTTATATAGTTTTCACTTATGCATTTTTGAATGGGTTAGTGCTAGTAGACAAAGCTTATTTTCACGGAAGAACTAAAGTTGTATTCATAAAGACTAGGAGGATTTTAGACAGGGTACCACAGACATTCCCCTACTATTTTGACAGAGGGTACTATAATGCTTCTTATCAAAAGAGTAGGAATTCAACTGATACACAAGTATGGAAAGCAGTATCATTGAGAACTGGAGAACAAGAGGAAAATCATAATATGGAGAAAATGGTCAAAATGGTTGTGATTGCAGTTTGTGATCCTGCTGAAAAAACTCTAGTAAAACTTATAGAGCAGAATAAGCCAGATGCTGAATCAGCAATCCCATGGACAGAGGTTGTGGAACGTTATGCTGTGGAGTGACAATGAAAGGAAACTGCTGGAGTTCAAAATGGCCGCTGTTCTGTGAGCACTGCTATCACCTAGGTCTCTGATATACCCTGGATTAAAACAAACCCAGAAGGCAACGCAGAATTTATAATACATTAATAACTGTAGATATTTACTGCTAATATCATCCAGCAAACAAAAGAGGAAGAAAAAGTGACAGATTCAGCTCAGAAACAGCAGGATTAACTAAGATTTCTGAATAACAGCTTAAGCCATGTGCTACTAAGGCCCTGCATCTGACTGCAAGATTGGTAAAACACTATACAGCAAGATGTCAAAAGAGGAAAATAATATGGAAACAACAACAACTAAGACCAAATTCTCAGTACTAGCCTCACCTGAGAAAGACACAACTTCAAAAAGACAAAAGACAACTAAACAAACTGACAACTCTAAAACTACAAATAAATCCAAGACAGACCAGCCAGCTAATCTGGAAGACATAAAATCTGCCTTATTACCTATCCAGCAAGCAATAAAGGACTTATCATTACAATTTCAAACCTTTGGTGACTCATTCAACCAAATAATATCCAGAATGGAAAAATCTGAGTCCAAAATAATAAAAAATGAAATAAAAATAGACTCTATTTCTCAAAGAACTGATGCCCATGACAAAGAAATACAAAAGTTACAAGCAAAAATAACAGATCTGGAAGCAAGATCTCAAAGGAACAATATCATCATCAGAGGAATACCTGAAACTGTACTTCATAACAATCTAATACCAACAATCAAGCAAATAATAAACTTCCTGCTAGAAGAACCTGAAGAAATGCAGCAAATAACAATAGAGAGAGCCCACAGAGCCCTGAGGGAAATGCAAACACCACTGAAACCAAGACCTGTCTATATTAAAAGATTAAACTACCAAGATGCAAATAAAATCATACTGGCAGCAAAGAAAAAAGGCACACTCACCTGGAATAATAATAAAATCTCCTTTGCTCAAGACCTCCCAGTACAAATAAGACAAGCAAGACAACTAATATCTCCATACTGCAGGTTCCTAATAGAAAAAAAATCAAATTCCAGATGAAATATCCAAATCAGTTAATCTTCTACATCAAAGAGGTTAAATACATGGTCACTAACCCCAAAGAGGCAAAAGAGACATTCCTGGCCATTTTCAAGCAAATTCCACCTTCAGAAGTGAAATAAATCCACAAAAAACGATAAAGGACCCTTGGGTGAAAAAACGACCCCATTCACGAGCACTCTAGCTGGGATCCAACTCTGAAAGCTTCCCCTTGCTGTCTAGGCCCTTAAATCCATGATGTGAGCTATGAGGAACACAGGAAAAGGAAGTACAGCCTGGGTAGGAACCAAAAATCAACTGCCGTTTCCGATGCACGAATATAGGAAGGAGCCTCCTTCTGGGACATTGGTCTGCAAATTCAGTCCCCCTATGATTTTGAGGACTCCATTAAGAACAGTCAGTCTAAATGGATTTCAGCAAGCTCCAAAAGATTTTACTGCCTGAAAAATGAAAATTGATCTGCACCAGCTAAAAGAAGAAAGCTACACCATAGATGTCAACCAACCTGCAAACAAAACCTTGAAGAAATAAGGTACTGTTGAACTGAACCATTCACTAAAACAGTACACCCAGTACTGTGTAGGTGAATGAAAATCCAGCCTTAAATAATAGGCAATAAATAAACTGTCAGAAATAGGCTAGCTCGTAGATTAATATTGGGAAAAAAAGGAAAAAAAATTGTTAAATGTTTTATGTAAATACTAGAAATGTGTTAAAAGATCCTGGAGAGGAGTAATCTCAGGAAAATAGTAAAATAACCTAACAATCTTGGGGTAATGTAAATATAGCCTTAATATGTTAACTATAGCAGAAGGACTGTTTAGCTAAGCTGTTTTTTTTTTAAGTCTCTCTATACTTCCTACCTCTGATAAATAGGTGCCAAGTATATATTTTATAACCCACACAGATTGATGTGGAAAAACATTACAGGCACCAAAGAAGGCAGAAATCTGAATAAATAAAGGGGAGGAAAAAGAAGTCAAATGAAAGAAAAATGTTAAAATGACAAGATTGATTGTTTAACAATATTACTATGGTACATATATTGCTATAACTTACAGAAAAAATGTATATTAATATGCTGTTTTAAAAATACTATTAAAAAGAATTAGTCACAAGACAAAAACAATACATGCTGTACCTTAAATGCAATACCATAATTGTATAAATAATATGTTGGAAAAGGCTAGGGATATTAAGTAGCAGTGTCTGTTGAGGGAACTAGTTTGTTCAGCTTTGTCCACATTGTTTCTAGTAACACAGGGGGGATACTATGGGTTAAATCTATATCTTAAAAGAAAACACATTCCAAGATTAGACGTAAACCATATAACGAACTTTCATCCTCCCCCCTGATTATTCCTGGTTCAGGGATATAGTGGTTAGGCACAGAGTAGGGACAGGGATAAATAGATGCTTTCCTAAACCATCACAAAGTAACACATACAAAGATAACAAAACAAAACTAATATACATGGCATATCTATGGAATACACCTAATAAATAAATGTGGGAAATAGAATCATGGAATGTTAAAAGGCTCCAAAACAAGAAGAAAAGAAAACTATTCTTACACCTTACATTAAAAACCACAGCCAACCTCATACTAATACAAGAAACACACTTGACTGCAGAGCAATGGGCAGAAATTAGCAGAAAGAAATGGATAAGTCAAATGATAGCTTCAGAGGGGAAAACAAACAGTGCTGGGGCTGCCATAATAATTAAAAACCAATTTAAGGAAAAATACTTAAAACCAAAGCTGACAAGGAGGGAAGATGGTGTTACGTAACATTTAGTAGTCCTACAATACCAAAACCTATAATGGTACTTAATGTTTACGCACCCTGTAATAACCAACAACACTTTTTTATGTCATTATACCCAACCTTAAACCAATTTAAAGATCACTACCTAGTGATTGGAGGTGACTGGAACACATATCAAAACCCAGAAAAGGATAAATCTAATCTGACCAAATCACATAATAAACAAGCCACATTAGCCCTTAATGAACTCAAACAAGATTTCAAACTATATGACCCTTTTAAATATGGGAACAGTGCAGATAAAACAGGGAAATTCACATTCTATTCGCAATGCCACAAAAATGTGGCCAAGGATAGACTTCTTCTTAATCTCTGACATATTCATTAACATGGACCCAACAATAACTATACATACCAGGTTCTTTTCAGATCACTCCAAAATCACACTGAATATTAACTGGGACAAAAATATATATTTAGAGAATAGGGGTCATAATTGGTCATTAAACCCTAATTTACTTTCCAAAATGGATGTAATAAAAGAAACAGAAGCAATTCTAAAAATAGCTCTTACAAATATCATTAACTCCCAAGTACCGACTGACATAGAATGGGCTGCAACCAAAGCACAAATTAGAGGATTGTTTATCAAAAAAGCAGCATACTATAAAAAATACAACTGAAAGAAGAGCATATACTGAAAGGGAAAATAGAGCATCTTGAAAAAGAACTAATAAATAACCCTAAGAACCAAACAGAAGCAGAACTTTTAAAACTGCAAAGGGATCTATATATGTTAGAAACCAGGAACCTATCTTTTTATGAAGCCAGAATGTTAGCCACTTACGCAGAAGAAGCTCAAATACCATCTAGAGCTCTGGCCAGAATTATCTCCCAACACAAAAATGCCTCCAATATATCAGAAATAAACTACAGAGACAAAAACTACACAAAAAATGAAGACATTATTAAAACATTTGAACAAATATGCTCTCAAATATATGGAGCACAAATACTACAAACCTCAAAGGAAGATAGAACTCTTTTCCTTCAAAAACTGAAATTCCCTAAACTCAATTTAGACCAACAAAAAAAACTAACTGAACCGATATCCATCAGTGAAATTATTACAACAATCAAACACTTAAAAGCGCATAAGGCTCCAGGTCCGGATGGACTCACATCAGAATTTTACAAAGCATTTGCCCCCTTGATAGCCAAACTACTATACTATACACTGAATTACATAATAAGCTATAAAATAAATGATATCCACTTTAATGCCTCTAAAACCATCTTTATATTAAAAGAACACACAGATCCCAAAAACCCCGACAGCTACAGACCCATCTCCCTCTTAAATATAGATACTAAAATATTTACCTCTATACTTGCAAACAGAATGAAAAATCTGATAGAGAAAATCATTTCCCCAGAACAATCCGGTTTTACACCACATAGACAGACTAGTGACAATACATTAACATTAGATGCACTAATATCCTATGCTAACCGATACAATATCAACATCTACACAATGGTAGTGGATGCCCACAAGGCATTTCATAGGGTTAATCTATTCTTACTCCAAACACTACCCTACTTTAATATACCCAATAACTTCACTCAGATCATCCAAACTCTCTATAGCAACCCATACACATCTCTATATATAAATAAAACTTGGTCAAATAGGATCCTAATAAAAAATGGCACAAGACAAGGATGCCCATTATCACCCTTCCTGTTTAACCTATACCTAGAACCACTCTTTCTATACATTAAACAAAACACACACCACGATCCTCCATCAATACACAACTTCAAAATATACCTCACTGCATTTGCAGATGATCTGAACATATGCTGCACTACACCAAATTCAGATATAAAGAAAATAATAGCTGCAATCGAGCATTTCTCAACTATGTCTAACTACAAACTAAACCTCAATAAAACTAATATTTTCCCCCTAAAAACACCCAACCTCATCTCACTAATACCATTGTTAAACACAATAAAAATAAAAGAAGAAACTAAATACCTGGGAATCACCTTTTTCAAGAGTAACAAAGACTTCTACTAACACAATGTAAACCTTAAATGGCAAAATATAATGCAAGACTGTAAAAGATGGAACAACCTAAAACTACCATTCTTGGCCAAAGTATCAATAATCAAAACGAACATTTTACCTAGACTAATGCATATATTCATAACATCACAGACAACAATACATAATAAATTCTTCAAACAAATTCATACCTTCCTAGCAAAATTTATATGGGAACCCAAAGAAAACAGAATCTCCTATCCAAAATTAACACTACCCAAAAGCAAAGGAGGACTAAATCTACCAGATTTTAAAATGTACTACTCGATCATTAACACTAATAGAATATTAATAATAGCTGAACATAACCCGTCAATGGAAAATTGGTCTCCTCTTTGGGTGACAATCTATTATAGATATATTAAAGCTCTAGGTTTCAATCCCAAAGCACTTCCATTCCTGAAGCAGAAAGAAATACAAACTTATAACATTATAGAGCCCTTAAAACATTCTATCAACTTAGCGCAAAACTCTTTCAATTCTTGAAACTTAGACAAGCCATGATAATACTGCAACCCCTTCATAAAAACCCAAATTTAAAAATAAACAATAATATGCTGGACTTAGTCCCTTTTCCCAGACTGAAAGATAAAACAATACAAGATATTTATCCCTACCTTAACTGTTCACTACAAGAAATGAGGACCAACTTAAACCTCCCTAAATCACACATAATAATCCTAAGACAAATCAAAGAACTGTGTTCCAGTTACCTCTAAAATGTTACTATGACCAGTATTTATATTAAAAGAAATTTTTCTAAACCAGAAATGACATATACATTTCATTTTTATGTACAACCATTCTCCATCTTTTTCCTTTTTAAATTTCTGCCAGAAAATTTCTAGTTTCTTGCATATTAACAATGCACATTGAACAGCTTCTACAATTTAATACTGTTTATATAACCGGCCTTACTCCAGAAGACTTGCTGTTGATATAAGTGACTTACTCTGGATGATTCCAGTTCCAAAAGACTTGCTCTCAGTGAAGTGATTTACTCCAGTATATTACACTGGAATAAGTCACCTTCTTTGAGACTAACTCTTTTGAATCTGGCCCATTACATTGGGTTCAAAGCTGAACTGAATAAAAAGAGGGATGCTGCATTGTGCTAAAGAAAAAGGGGAGTGAGGCGACCAAGTCATTTTGTATGTTTGACATCTTTGCATTTATTTTCATCTTTGAAGGAAAAGGGGCAGGATACATAAAGTACTGGAACTGGAATCATCCAGAGTAAGTCACTTATATCAACAGCAAGTCATCTGGAGTAGGGCCGGTTATATAAACAGTGTTAAATTGTAGAAGCTGTTCAATGTGCATTGTTAATATGCAAGAAACTAGAAATGTTCTGGCAGAAATTTAAAAAGGAAAAAGATTACTTGTATTTTTAAGAAATTGACATAAGTCTGGTATTTCATGGGAATATAAATGTAATAGAGAAGATGGATAAAATATGGTTAATTACTTCATGGAAGGTATGGAACTGTAGATGTGAAGAACTGAAATATAATAAGATGAGAAACTGTGAGATGTATTGAAGAGAATACAAAAATTATTTAACAGAGAGGTTGGGGGTGACCAGATTTTGGTGAAGTGTAATGGGAAAAAAAAGATAACTGTATTTATTTTCTGGGAAAATAATGTAGGATATGCTTTTTACACACACACACACACACACACACACACACACACACACACACACACTCATAGTGTGTGTGTGTGTGTGTGTGTGTGTGTGTGTGTGTGTGTGTGTGTGTGTGTGTGTGTGTAAAATACAGTTATCCCATAGTTTTTGATGTCATCTCTGTAGCAATATTTTCACTATACATTTATCAACTAACATTCCATATTTTGTCAGAGCTCTGGTCATAACTTTATTTTCATTAAATTTTTGCTGATCAGGTTAATCCATCTAGCCATAGTCTACTTTCAGGGTAAAACTGTGATGGTATTCATACTAATTAGGAAGAAATTTAGCCAGAGCACTGGGGAACTTTTCAATGATGTAAAATATAATATAAAAATTGGAGTAATTAGTATGAAGAGATAGTTAATACATTTTATGTTATTCCACATTGGGAGAATTTAGATGTCAGATTAAGAGAAACTATCTTAAATAGACCAAAAGAATAAAACAGGAAACAAGGATTTTTGATTTTATATGGTGGCTGTTCCATAGAATTTTGCTCTTAACAATATTATGTATAAAGTGAAAGAGGAAACAATGTACTGTTTTGATGAATGTAAAAAGTAGGAGACAGTAAATTATTTCATTTCCTGATTGAAGATGGTTTTAGGATTTTGAGAATCGGGCAGTAGAAAAAAAAAATCAGGGGTGATATATTTGCAGAATTTAAAAGAAGAATTTTTATTTTATGGTTTCTATTAGGATCAGTTCATTAAGCAGAAGATGAAAAACTGATAAGATAGATATTCAGTGCAGATTAGTGTTATGGAAAGAGAGGTATGGGAAACTTCTATTTATTGAAAAGTACAGGACAATGGAGAATGGTTGTACATAAAAATGAAATGTATATGTCATTTTCTGGTTTAGAAAAAAAATCTTTTAATATAATATACCTATGGAATTTCAAAAAAGTGATTTTATTGAATTTGTTGGGCTGTATTAATGTTTTATATATATATATATATATATATATATATATATATATATATATATATATATATATATATAGGTTCATAGGTTCATAGGTAGGTACTAGGCTATCTGCCCGAAGGCATTTATAAGCCTAGCTGGAATGTGCTGGTTTTTGCCGTCCCCTTAGATTAGTTCCCTGTGCCTCTGTCCAGCAGAGCCATTGAAGTGATCCCTGGGCTAAACTTTCTGTTTCCCATCCATTCGTCAAGGTTTCTCTTGAAGAGGGTTAGCGAGGAGCTCTGCCTAATGTAGATTGTAATCTTGTTCCAGAGCATGGGACGTCTCTGGGACAGGAATCTATCCCTCTAGCACGTCCTATTTATTGTTGTGGTGAGGTTTAGATCCCTGGAGCGTGTGGCTCGAGGGGATATAATCTCTGTCTCTTTCTCTCTCTCTACATATATACTTTTTAATAAAACACCCTTATTACCCTTTTGCATTAGAATATAAAAAGTAGGAAAAATATGTTGATGATGATGATGTGGAAATTAGATATAAAAATTCACTTGAGAAAAGAGAAATTGATATTTTATATATATATATATATATATATATATATATATATATATATATATATATATATATATATATATATATACACACGTTTCTAAATAACATTACATAGAATTTTGGGAACTAAAATAGAATTTTTCAAATGTCTGAAGAGGACGAAACAGGATTATTGATAATGGTTGTTATCAGCTATCATGTCTAGCATACTTGCATAAGATGCTGTTTCACGCCTGAGTGAGTGAACATCATCACAATTACCAGTGAAGATAGAGACCGGTGCAAACAACCATCCAGTATCCAGTGTCATCACAATATGGTAAGCCAGTTTTGCACATCAGTTACTTCTTATATAATTTAGAAAAACTAAATCTCAAATACATCAGCACTTACCAGATATGGTAGACATTGAATGCTACCGGGCTACAACTAAGCTTAAACTTAAAACTGTTGAATCAAGGGATTTGCAACACATTATTGTTGATGTCTTAACCTCAACTTCCACAGTAGCAGTGGTAACATTCCCTAGTAGAAAATGATTTGTAAGAAGAGTGCATGCTATTAGACTTATGCAGTTTTCAAAAGGAGGGCACAGTCATCTTACTTTTGACAATCTTGATGTATGTCAGCTAAGATTAAAAACAGTGACTGTCAGTGAAAAATGTCTGGTATATACTGTGGAGTCCATGTTATAGTATTTAGCACTAATGACAATCTAATAGACTTATGTAGGGAAACCATATGGTTGATGGATGATACCTCATTAATGTGTGGCAAGTTGTATAAGTGGTTGTGTAGTCTGCATGAGTCTGCATGAGTTTATCTCCTATAATGACTCCACTCAAACCATTCCATTAGTATTTGTGATTATGTCTAGGAAGTCCTTAAAGGCAAACTACTGCCCCATTGCTATCCTATCCCCCCTGTCCAAACTCCTTGAAAAATGTATTCATACCCAAGTGATGCATTTCTTAACCTCACATAATCTCCTCTCCTCAACCCAGCATGGCTTCCGCCCAAACCACAGTACAACCACTGCTCTTCTGTCTTTCACTAACCAGGTTAACCAACTCAGGAATAACAACAACTTTGTATCTGCCATATTCTTAGATCTCTCTAAGGCATTTGACATGGTCTCACATAACCTACTACTAGACACGCTATCATCAATATCCTTTGCCCCCTCTACAACTGCTTGGTTCAAAAACTATCTCTCTGATAGGAAACAATCAGTCAAATGGCAAGGAGTGCTATCACCTCTACTATCATCCACCATAGGTGTTCCACAAGGCTCAATACTAGGCCCATTACTATTCACTATTTTCACCAACAGACTACACACCTCCACACTGCATGCATCACTCATACAGTATGCTGATGACTCCACCTTAATCTGCTCAGCCCCATCCCTTACCACTCTTCAAAACCTTACCCAGGAATCCTTCAACTCCATTGAAAAATGGATTACTGCTATCCAACTGATTCTTAACCCCAACAAGACAAAACTACTACTATTCACCCCAACCAAATACAAACCCACACCCCCCCTTTTTTTCACTATCACTTACAAAAATGGCACCACAATTTCCCCCTCCCTCCATACAAAACTCCTTGGCATTGAAATAGATAAAGATCTTCACTTGGATGCCCATATCTCTCAAACCATTAAGACAGTACATAAAAATTAGGAACACTGTATAAACACAAACACTTCCTAACAGACCAAGCACGAATCACCCTAGCCCAAACCCACCTTCTATCTACCCTAATGTATGCATCTCCAATCCTAACCCACATTAGGAAAACAGACATGAACAAACTAGAGTCATGTTACAATAAGATTGCTAAATTCGCCAATAACTCTGCTTTTCGTAGCCATCATTGCATTGCTCTAAAAGAGCTACATTGGTTAGAACTTCCTCATTTAATTAGTTACCACCAACTTGTCCTCACCTATAACATCCTAAAGAATCCCCACAAGACTCCTGCCCTGAACCAACTACTTAACCAATACTCAGCAAACCGTCCACTCCGCTCATCCAACAAAACCCTTCTGCATATAACTCAAGCCAACAACACTGGAGGTAAAGCTCTTTTTGCTCATACCATAGCAAAGATATGGAATAACCTCCCCCAGAATATTTCCTCAGCAACTTCTATCACACTCTTCAAAAAATCACTCAAATCACACCTCTTGCATTCCTGGCTCTGTCCTTGCATCACATAAATGCTTCCCTGCTCTCCTCAAATACTTCCTACCTTACTCTATATTCTGCTTACTATTTCTATATTACAGTACTAACTTCTCCTCAAAACTGCCATACAGGGCCTTCCTGTGCTCACACTCAAAACTGCTCAGCAAAAATATTGTCTGTTTATACTGGCATATGTGATGTATCTGATGATTGTATTGTTACAATGTAATCCTTTCATTAGTTTTGAACAAATCACTTTAATCATGTTTTTCTTGCATGTAATATCTTGTATTGTAAATAATATCTAGTATTGCATATATTATCACTGAACATATAGTATAATAGTGGAGCTTTTCTCCCCGGGACTCCGCTGTAAATGGACCTCGCTCCAGTCGGACTTTCCCGGTCAACAAATGTAAAATAAATAAATAATAAATACAACTTCATGTGGATGTGTGTGTTTGAGCTTATCCATCATCAACACTTGTCACTAGGACTACATTATGTATTATGTGATTATAACCTGTCCACTATAAAAAAAATGTATCCAGAGAAACATGGCAAATGTGTCTAATAAAGGATGTTTTTCCCATTTCTCCCAAAATCTGTTGAAGAAGATACTGACATTAGGTTTAGAGGCACAATATGGTAGTGATGTTAAGATGCAAAGGAGTGAAGAAATGTATGTTTTTAGCATTTCTGGAAGTGAAGAAAGTTCACGATGCACATGTAGCCTTATGGGCTGAGTTCCCTACAGATTATAAAGGTTTTTTTCAGATATTCTGAGGGCTTTTTTATGTTCATCAAGGCTAAAAAAATTTCAATCAGGCACATACTACTGCTAACTTTCAACCAATATTTCAATAAAGTTTTGGAATGTGCATAACTTAAATAGACTGTGTCTACCCAGAACACATAATTCAGTCAAAGCCCGGCATCACTGGGTCAGATGTCTGATAGGTAGAAGACTGGCACAGCTATCCACAGTAATGGACATGTTGGTTAGAGAACACAACTGTCTGGATAAGCTACAGTAAAAACTGATGAATGGTGTTTCAGTGTCTCCTAAATGGTGGTGCTTGACTGAGTAGAACAAATGAAGAAAATGATGGCAAATAAATCTGCCTACAGTGCTGACACTTTTCAAACTGCAGTGGTACACAACATAGATCTGTAAATCCAACAGGAAGATTTTGGTCATCCATAGTGATATTGCATCACTTTTATGTGTGAATTCATGCAGGATAATGTCAAATGGCAGAAATTCCTATAGTCTGACTTCACTTCCTTAAATCACTGCACTGTCTTGTGTTTGGGAATGACAGGCACTCATCTATACATTTTGCTTTGTGAAGTACATATTATATTTACTTTAACACCGGGGCACAGACCTATTTGTTTTGGAATGTTTTCTTTCAGTTTATTTCATGTATGGTGAGCCACTTCACTTTCTTTTCCTTTGGAGTGTATATACTGAGTCTGACTCTGGATAATGATACGTGTTTGCACTGATTTAATTTATTTTTGACATATGCAGCTTCTGTGATAAGTACAGTTGCTATTTTTTACATTCAACATGCATGTAGTCAGGATAATGTTATTTCAATGTATTGCCATGTGTGTGTGTGTGTGTGTGTGTGTGTGTGTGTGTGTGTGTGTGTGTGTGTGTGTGTGTGTATATATATATATATATATATATATATATATATATATATATATATATATATATATAGGTTTACTATAATAACATCGAACATGTGAACATAAACCTATCAAAAATGCGGTTCACATGTTCGATGTTTACAACACTCCTTAGCCCCAAATATCGGAACTAAGTCAAGCTAAATCAAATTTGACTTCTACAGTATGAAATCCCCTCAGCAGTAGGCAGTACGGACCAGATCCGTACTGCACAGCACTGACATTCATGTTTTTGCAGGGGGGGGGTAAGCCCCCCTGTACCCCCTTGTGGGGAGGCTGCACCCCTCACACCCCCCTGCCACTTATATATTCCAACTCCAAGATCGCACTACATTGTGAATAAAGGTAACTCTCCCGATCCTCACTGTCCTGCGATCTCAATGTATGCAGACTGCAGGGATACCTTTAGCCTACAGTGTAAAGGTCGACTGTATATTAACAGTCGCTCTTCCAGAGTCGACATTACAATGCTCTCCTAAAGCTATCTCTGCATTCTGACAATCACATTTCTCAGTTCCACACAAGCCACACTCAACATATTGATAGTAAGCCATATATATATATATATATATATATATATATATATATATATATATATATATATATATATATATATATATATATATATATGGATTTATGACATTCAGTCAAAAAGGCAAAGCAATGAACCACATATAAACAATGTGGCACCCGTGCAATGGCCCAGTAATCAAGGAGCCTTAATCCTCACCACTAGCACTAGTGAGGGGCATGCACATTGGGAAGGATAACAAATACACACAGCAAAGTACAATTTCCCTTAAGAGCACACAGAGATCACAGTCAGTCTGGGGCTCCCTTACTGTCCTGATCCCCAGTAAGACTCTCCACTGGCATAGCTATAGGGTTCAGATCTCAGCTGAGTAGTCAAACCAAAATCTCCAGTACCCTCTCTGTCCAACCACTGCTTCATTTGTTTTATACAAACACACAGACACTCCTGGGGAAGGCTGGCACAGGTTCTCCAGTTATGCCCCCTCCTGCCGGGCTATAAGTTAGTACTCACTGTCACCAACTACTCTTATCAGCTACTAATAAGGCACTTCCCAAAGGGTGACCAGTTTCACTGTGTAATATTACTGTTATCCAAATAGTAAGTGTGACCCAGGGCTAAAACTATTGGAATGGCTTGGACAGTATCACCAAATACATGCAATGTACTGTAAGAGCTTAAACTATCTCTACACAAAACAGCCACAATTGAAAGGTTTAAAAAATATTTAATAATAAATAATAAAAACACAAGACAATCCTTATTACTTCAACACAATGACATTACAGAGTTCAAAAGTCACAAGCAAATGCTTTAAAATAATACTGTAGAATAGTCTGACATAAATATAGAAAATAGCTCGACTAATCTGACTAAATTTCTATCTAACTCTAAGAGAAATACTAAGATCTAAGATCCTTCTTACAGAGCAAAGCAAGTTCTGGTGAGCTGATGTCAGCTTTA
This sequence comes from Protopterus annectens, assembly GCF_019279795.1. NCBI lineage: Eukaryota > Metazoa > Chordata > Ceratodontiformes > Protopteridae > Protopterus > Protopterus annectens. The sequence continues at coordinate 758,013,373 of NC_056726.1, read as the reverse complement.
GACAAAATCCAAAATGCTCTTTCTATCTCTCTGAGAAAGTCTTAAATTGATAACACAGTACTGTTGAGTCATTTCAGATTACATCATTCTTAACAGTTATGATTTAGCTTCCCAGTCTCACAGAACTTAAAATTTACATTTCTTTTTGTAATCTGCACCTGCAGGAAGCCACAACAATAAAAGACATTTTACATGTACAATCTAGTAATTAACTCATGTCCTAAGACAATAGAAAGAATTCCTTAGTCCCGACATCCTGTATCCGAGCTTGAGATCAAACAGTCATACAATGCTTTACTTATCAGCTTTCTTCTAGTAGGGTGACTGTGGTTACATTTTTGAAGCTCAGAACATATTACAGTTTTCTTACATTTGTAAACAGCCAGAAGATTACATTATGTTAGAGTATTCCTCATATAAAATTCAATACACACTGTTCTTTTAAATTCCATTTGAAATTAAAATAAGAATGTGTCATTTTGACTGCTTATAAGGAACAGCATCTCAAACTGTACATGAATATCTGCTTCAAACCATTTGTAATAAAGAAGTTAAGCTGCAAAAAAAAAAAAAAAAAAAAAAAAAAAAAAAGAAGGAATTGTTAGAGTGTGCCCAACAATATACTAAGGTTGAAAATAACTTTGCTACAAATATGCAACATAAATAAGGAATAAGATAAAGCTTGCTCAAATGTAGAAAGAAAGTTTAGTAATATGTGATTAGCATCCGTACTAAATGATTGTGGCTTAAAATATACACACATCAAGAAAACTTACTTCTTACAGACATGACAAGAGTGTAATCTGCTTTCACTGGACAACAGGACATGTTTTTCTAAGAAAGTTTAAAAATATGTTTTTCTAAGAAAGTTAATCCACAAAGCGTTTTCTTGAAGACACTTTACTTATCAGCATTTACAGAATCCACAAGGCATTTTCTTGACAGTTTACTTATCAGCATTTACAGAATCCACAAGGCATTTTCTTGAAGACAGTTTACTTATCATCATTTGGACAAGAACAGATGTGTTAGCATTTGCGTCATCAAGGCAGTATCTTTCCAAAACCAAGAGGGTGTGTGTTTAACTAAAATATGTATAAAAAGTCTGTATTAAATCTAGTTGTTAGGGGTATGGTAGGAACACATTTGGTGTTCTGAGGTAAATGTTATATCTCTCACATCATCTGTACTATATGAGAAGTAAAGTTGGAATAGTACTTTTAAGCTGCAACATTTGTCCGTTTTGGTTTATTATAAAAGTTATTGGTTACTGCTCTTAAAGTCAGATGCTGTATCAGTGTATATTCTGCAAGTTTCTGTATGCAACAGACTGTGAATGCAATTATAACCAGACTTTGATTCCAGCCAGCAAGACTGAGTGTCTTAAGAAGACTTCAAATCCCACAGCAAGAGCAAGCAGTAAGCAGCAGTAAGCAGAGAGAGTTCAATATATTTTTTCACATTAATATTTACAAATGACATAGATTTATTTACAAAATTCTATCTAGCTAGGCTGGCAGGCTTCACATACCCCACCCCCCTAAGAGAACTCAAGCTAGTTTTTCAAGTGACCCTTGAGAAACATAGCTTGAGAGGGCTAGGTCTATCTGAGTATACCTTACCCCATTCCCTGTCTTGATTGCCCATCTGCATTAGACTTGCTAATCCCACTGCGGTGCTGCACTGACATATCATATGCTTGCAACCCTAGCCTCCATCTTAACAACTTGGCATTTTGCTGGCTGGCTCTGTGTAACCATGTTAGGGGATTGTGATCTGTAACTACAGTGAATTTTCTTCCATACAGATGAGGCTGAAGTTTATGCAGTGCCCACACTATGGCTAGACATTCCTTTTCTACAGCTGCATAGCATTCCTCCCTGGGTTGGAGCCTATGACTAAGATTAACCACTGAAGAAATCAGGCTAAGTACAGCCCCCACCCCATGGTTTGAAGCATCCACCCGCACAACAAATTCCTTGCTGTAATCTGGACTGGCTAACATGGGGGTCCTCCCAAAGCCTCTTTAAGCTTCTGGAATGCCTGTTACATGCTGTGGTCCACACTACCTTATCTGGCCTGTTTTTCCTTGTCAGGTCTGTGAGGGGAGCAGCTATGGTACTATAATTGGGGACAGATTTTCTTTAGTACCCTGCTGTCCCTAACAATGCCTTCATCTGCTTTTTGGTAACAGGTGCAGGCCATGCCCGAATGGCTTCCACTTTGGCAGATTCTGGCCTGATCATACTACTCCCCACTCTATGTCCCAGGTAGGAGACTTCTGCCATGCCCACCTAACATTTGCTGAGCTTAATGGTCAACCCTGCCCTTTGTAGTCTGCCCAGCACCTCCCTGACATGCTGAAGGTGCTCTACCAGTAATGGCTATATATGGCAATATCATTTAGGTAAGCAAGGGCAAACCCTCCTGCTCCTGCTAGGATATGATTTACCAGCCTCTAGAAAGTTGCTGGGGCATTTGTCATCCCAAAGGGCATTTTTGTGAACTCATACAAGCCAAAGGTAGCCACAAACACTGACTTCTCTCTAGCACTGGGAGTCAAGGGCACCTGCCAGTAACCGTTGATAATCAATGGTTGTAAGATACTTAGCCCCACCCAGATGCTCTAGGGCCTCATCTGTCCTAGGCATGGGGTAAGCATTTGACTCTGTGTGACTATTTAATCTCCTGTAGTCCACACAGAACCTGCTGCCATCCTTCGTTGGCACCAGCACTACTGGGGAGGCCCAGGGAATGCTGGACTCTTGAATTACTCCTGGTTCCAACATTTCCCGTATCTCTTCCCTCAGAGTCTGATTTTCTCAGGCACCCTGAAAGGGGTGTGTCTAATAGGCCTTTGGGGTCCTGTATACACCTGGTGCTATATCAGGTGGGTGCACCCTGGTTTCCCAGTGAACATGTCCCCAAATTCCACTAACACTGCTCGGAATTATCGAACCTGGGTAGGAGATAGCTGCTGGGACATTGCTACACCTTCCACTGAGATGTCAGTCTGAGCCTCACTGAGGAGATCAGTCACCAGATCTCCTTCAGACTCCTCCTACAATCTACTGCAAATACTCATCACAAGGGCCTCCCTATTATGGTAAGGTTTCTTCATGTTAACATGGTACAATTTGTTCCCCTGCTTCCTGCCTAGCAGTTCTACCATTTTGTTAACATCATGTACCTTTCTTACCACCTTGTAGGGTCCCTCCCAAGCTGCTTGCAGCTTGTTGTGTCTGACAGGAATGAGAACCATTACCAGCTGCCCTATAGCATACTCTCTAGCTTGAGCATTCCTGTCATACCAGACCTTTTTCTGCTGCTGCGCTTCTGCCAGGTTCTCCTGGGTCAAGCCCATGACTTTTCTGAGCCTTGTCCTGAGGTTTAGGACATATGCCACAACAGACTCCTTGTGTGATTCACACTCACCTTCACACTCATTAAGAATTAAATCTAGAGGCCCCCTCACCCTATGTCCATACAACAACTCAAAGGGTGAAAAACCTGTGGATTCCTGGGGAACCTCTCTGTAAGCAAACAACAGATGGGGCAAATATTTGTCCCAATCGCTGTTAAACTGGTCTGCAAATGCTCGTAGCATGGACTTGAGCGTAGAGTTTAACCTCTCAACAAGACCATTAGTCTGGGGATGGTAGGGGGTGGTCTTTAGGTGCTTCACCCCACAGTACTTCCACAGACAAGCCAACAGGTCTGACATGAAATTGGCACCTCTGTCAGTCAGTATTTCTTTTGGGAAACCTACCCTGCTGAAAACCTCTAACTAAAGCATATGACACCGTTTCCGCCTCAATGGAGGACAAAGCCACTCCCTCAGGGTATCTTCTAGCATAATCTACTACCACTAGGATATACTTTTTCCCTGTGGAACTTGGGGTACTCAGAGGTCCCACAATATCCATAACTACCCTCTGAAATGGCTCCTCAATCACAGGCAAAGTCATCAAAGGAGCTCTCACCTTGTCTCCTGCTATCCCTACCTTTTGGCACTGCTCACAGGTCCTGCAGTAAGTACCCTGTTACATCTCTGGAAATGCCAGGCCAATAGAAGTTCTGCATTATATGTCTCTTTGTACATTTTATGCCCATATGACCTGCAAAGGGAATATCATGGGCTATGGCTAGAAGCACCAGATGGTAAGCTCTAGGCACTATCAACTGCTGTATTCTCTCACCTTTTAGCCCTCAGGGGTCCACTCTCTATACAGTAACCCTTTGCCCCAGTATACAGATTCCCCCTTCCCTAGAGAATCAGGTGCCTCATTAGCTACCTGCCTCAGGCCTTCCAATGTAGGGTCTGAGAGCTGAGCCTGTCTCAACTCTCTCTTTGTAACCCTTCCCAGCTCCCCTTCCACAGGAAGTCTGGTATCCTCTGACAGCGGTGCCTCACTGTCAGCCTGGGTACTACTTCTCCCCTCTACCCTTGCAGGCACTCTGTCCAAGGGAACATCGTACCCACAAGCAACTGTGGCTCACCTTCAGTCTCACTGTTACAGTGTAGCTCCCTCCCTGAAGTAACCACCTCACCAATCCTGGCTGCAAGTGTGCGGTCTGTCTCATTCTCTCCCAGGCTACCAGAGCCACATGCTTGTCTCCAAGCCTGACTGCATGTAACTTCATGAGCACATGGTACTGCATTATTAAAATAATTCCCTATCAGGACATCTGCAGGGATATTCTCAAACACACCTACTTGGTGGCTTCCTTTTCCACCCTCCCAGTCAAGGTGAACCCTAGCCAGAGGTATTTGGAATGGGGTCCCTCCTAAAGCTCTGACTGGAGTAGACTGCCCAGGCAAGTAGTGCTCCTCTGTAACCATTGCAGGCTTCACAATGGTTATGTCAGAGGCTGTGTCTATTTTAGCAATGGCCTCTTTTCCATTTACTAGGATAGGATATAACTTCTGGTGGTAGTTTTGTACCTTTGTTGTCTCAAGACAACCTACTGTTAGCACTTTGTCCTTCCCACTTACTGGCTCCCTCACCTTTTGTTCCCCACCTTGCCTCCGTGGGCATCTATACGCCACATGACCCCACTGGTTGCATTCAAAACATTTAACCGTCGGTCCTGGACATGTACCTGTACTAGTGGCTTCCCCTGCTACTGTCAGATTCTGTTGAGACAGTCTGGGCTGCCCACTATGTGTTCCCTTAGACCAATGAGCAGCACTGGGTGTCCCTTTCCTGTGCAGTGATGCCCTGCTTGCTAGGTATAGGTCTCCCTTCTTCCTCAACTCATCTGAAGTAGCACATTGTCTATCAGCTATCCAGATCCTCATGTCCTCAGGCAAAGTGCTAAGGGCTTGTCCCCTCATCGAAAAGTCTGTCAGCTCTTTAAAAGTGGTGACCTGACATCCACTCACCCACTTATGAAAATAAGTGTTCAGTTCAGCAACATATTCACACACACTTTCATCTGCCTTGCGTCTATGCTCACAAGACTTTTTCCTATAAGTTTCAGGTGTTAGCTTAAAAAATTCTAACAACCAATTCTTTACAGCATTATAGTTAAAACAGTCAATGTCAGATAATTTGGAAAGTACATTTACAGCTTTACCATGGAGTAAGGGGTCAACATCATACTGTTTATATACCCTCTCAAACATATGAATGAAACTATCAAAATTATCCCCCTCTATAAATTGTGGAAGACATTTACTGATCTTTTGTGCTTCTGGGGTGCGGTTACTCCCTTCCCCATTACCTCCACGACTCTGGGGAAGAGGCAGCATCTTCTTTTCATTCTGCCTCTGCCTCTCCTTCTTCACAGCTTCCATTTCCAAATGCCTGACCTCCAACTCAAGTCTCTTTAGCTACAGATGGATTTTTAAGTCCTCTGCAGAAAGGTTGAGCTGTCCATTCTCTGAGTGTTGTACATCTCCACGGCCTGTCTGATCATCTTCCTGATTGCTGTTTTCTGATGCAGCTGTGACCAAAGGTGCAATCATGTCTGCCTTAGTCAGGTTTCCATGCACCAGTCCCTTAGCCTGACACATCTCAGCCAACTGGCTCCTTGTCAGCCTGCCATACTCCTCTGCTGACATGCCTGCCTGCTCTCCCTGACTAACTAAGCTAACCAAAGAAATAAAACAACTGTGATCTGAACTCTGAATATTCACCGCATGGCTGATTTAGAGTACAAAAACACCTTCAGTGATCACTGTACACAAACTACAGGAATTCACTATCCACACCACTACAAGCCAATTAGTATGTGATGCGGCTAACTCACCACAATCAAACAATTAATATTTGATGTGGATATCCCACCACTTACAAACAATTAATATGTGATGCTCATGTACTGGCCCAGTAATCAAGGATCCTCAATCCACACCACTAGTACCAGTGAGGGACATGCACATTTGGAAGGATAACAAGTACACACTCAGTAAAGTATAATTTCCCTTAAGAGCACACAGAGATCACAGTCAGTCTGAGCCTCATTTCTCCCTTTCTCTCCAGATCCCCAATAAGACTCTCCACTGGCACAGCTATAGGGTTCACATCTCAGCTGAGTAGTCAAGCCAAAACCTCCAGTACCCTCTCTGTCCAACCAGTGCTTCATGTCCCTGCCCAAGTAACTGACAGACAGACACTCTGAGATTTAGTTTATATACAAAAACACAGACACTCCTGGAGAATGCTGGCACAGGTTCTCCAGCTATGCCCCCTCCTGCCAGGCTATAAGTTAGTACTCACTGCCACCAACTACTCTTATCAGCTGCTAATAAGGCACTTCCCAAAGGGTGACCAGTTTCACTGTGTAATATTACTGTTATCCAAATAGTAAGTGTGACCCAGGGCTAAAACTATTGGAATGGCTTGGACAGTATCACCAAATACATGCAATGTACGCTAAGAGCTTAAATTATCTCTACACAAAACAGCCACAGTTGAAAGGTTTAAAAAATATTTAATAATAAATAATAAAAACACAAGACAATACTTATTACTTCAACACAATGACATTACAGAGTTCAGAAATCACAGGAAAATGCTTCAAAATAATACTGCAGAATAGTCTGACATAAATATAGAAAACAGTTAAACTAATCTGGCTAAATTTCTATCTAACTCTAAGAGAAATACTAAGATCTAAGATCCTTCTTACAGAGCAAAGCAAGTTCTGGTGAGCTGATGTCAGCTTTAGACAAAATCCAAAATGCTCTATCTCTCCGAGAAGGTCTTAAATTGATAACACAGTACTACTGAGTCATTTGAGATTACATCATTCTTAACAGTTCTGATTTAGTTGTCCAGGCTCACAGAGCTTAAAATTTACATTTCTTTTTGTAATCTGCACCTGCAGGAAACCACAGCAATAAAAGACACTTTACATGTAAAATCTAGTAATACATGTAAAATCTAGTAATTAACTCTTGTCCTAAACAATAGAAAGAATGTCTTAGTCCAGACATCCTGTCTCCAAGCTTGAGATCAAACAGTCATACATTGCTTTACTTATCAGCTTTCTTCCAGCAGGGTGCACTGTGGTTACATTTTTGAAGCTTAGAACATATAACAGTTTTCTTACATTTGTAATAGCCTGTGGATTACATTAATATTTACAAATGACATAGAATTATTTACAAAATTCTATCAAGCTAGCCTTATACCCTTCACAATCAGGTACAAATAAAACCACATATCATAGAAGAAAAAAAGATAATTTCAAAACATGCAGAGTAGTAGAAAGTAAGATGTTTGCAGTGAGACAGATAGTAGAGAAGAAGCTAAAATGATTGAAGAATCCAATAGGACATTCTTAGAATTGGTGAAAGCATATGACAAAGACCCAAGAAAGCTGATTTGGCCAGTCCTGTGAGGGATTAAAGTCCCATGAACATTGGTAGAATTAATGTAGACTATATACAAGTACTATAGTTTTCAGACTCACAGGGGGTTCCCAATGGGAGTGGATGTACTTCAGGGCCCAGATCTGTGCCCACTGCTCTTCATACTGCTGACGGACTACATTAGTAAAGAGACAGAGGGAAGAAATCAACAAAGCTTCTACATGCAGATAATGTGGCATTACAAGTTGACTCAACAGGAATTTCAGCAAGTCATAGGGGAAAGGAAGACAAACATGAAGGCACATGGGATGAAGCTGAGTGCAGACAAGACAGGTGTTATGGCAGCAAATGGGGAGTCAGAATAAACTGAAAACTGAGATAGAAGGGAAGTAGTGGAACACGTTAAAAGCTTCAAGTATTTGGGATGGGTGGTTTAGGAGAAGGGAAGTCTGAATGAAGAGGTTAAAACTAGAATCAGAGTGGTTGCATTCAACTGGCACAGAGTGTGAGGGATATTGTGTGACAAAAGAATGCCAAAAAAGCTGAAACAAGTTGTACAAAACATTAACGTAACCAGTAGTGCTGTATGGTACAGAAACATAGGCACTAAATGTAGTGCAAGTGAGAAAGCTAGAGGTAATGGAGATGGAAGTGACTGAGATGGGTAATAGGGTGCACACTGTGGGGCAGACAAAGAAATGGGCACATCAGAGCAGAAACTAAAGTACTTCAAGAGAAAACTTGATGAGTGGATGGGAAACAGAAAATTCACCCCGGGGATAACACCCGTGGCTCTACTTGACAGAGGCACTAGGAACTAAGGTCGGGTGGCACTATGAAAGGGTAATCCTATGGCTAGGCTTGTAAAGGCACCAGGGCCATTAGCCTCATACACATGTATGAACCTATGAAATCCAATTGCAGAAGAGGTCAAAGAGAACCGTTTATGGCGGTTTGGGCATATGAGCAGAAAAGCAGAAGACAATCTGGTGAAGCAGATTTGGGAGAGAAAGGAAGAAGACAAGAAGAAACAAAGGCATCCTGCAAAGAGATGGCTAGACTGTGTGAGAGAAGGCCTGCAACAGTCAGGCATGCCTGTTGCAGAAGGTAGGAGAGTGGCATTGAATCAAGAGGGATGGTGGCAATTGACATGACACCCCAACCCCATGTAGAAAATGGAGGTAAAAGTGGGTTGATCATGTCTAGCAGTTACTACAGAGAATTAAGGCCATGGACTATCAATAAGCCGCATCATTAGTCAAAGGTACAGGTTTTGATTTTTTTTATTTTTTTCTACTGCATGACTCTGGGAAAGTCAGTTTTACTAGACAGTTGTTTCTAGTGGACTTTCCAGGTTCATATCTGCATAAAATAAAAAAAAAAATCCTTCTTTGCCAATTAGCCTTTTGTGAAAGCCACATCACACTAACATTAGGTTACAGTAGTACAATAGCAAAATGGTTGCACACACACACACACACACACACACACACACACACACACACACTCACACACACACACACACACACACATATGTATGTATGTAGTTTTATTCTATATACATAACTCAGAGAACCAGTACAAATATGCAAAGACTTTCATAGGTTCATAGGTGTGTAATAGGCTAATGGCCCTGGGGCCTTTACAAGCCTAGCCATAGGATTTCCCTGGCATAGTGCCATCCAATCTTAGTTCCCAGTGCCTCTGTCGAGTAGAGCCACTGGAGTTATCCCCGGGGTGAATTTTCTGTTTCCCATCCACTCATCAAGATTTCTCTTGAAGAGGGTCAGTGAAGTACTCTGCCTGACATGTATGGGATGTCTATTCTATAACATGGCCAGTCTCTGGGATATGAACCTTTCCCTCCAGCATGTTCTGTTAATTGTGGTAATGAGGTTGAGGTCTCTGGAACATGTGGTGTGGAGGGATTGGGATTTCTTTAGATGTAGCAGTTCTAACAGAACTGGGTCAGACATGGCTTTGTAAGTCAAGCAGAGATCGCCTCTAAGTAGGTGATATGAGACAGAGAATAGTTGGAGTTTTTTGAGTCTGTCTATATAGGACAAGTGTTTAAGGCCTAGGATCCTCTTTGTGAGGTACTTTTCTGGTCTCTCCAGTTGTTGCAGGTGTCTAGTGAGGTACATGGCAAATGGGGCATTGTACTTGATGATTGGCCTAATGAGGGAAGAGTAGAGGGAAACAATGACCTCTTTCTTCCTGGATGCAAAACCCTTAGTAATGAGATGTGCCATATAGAAGGACTTTCTGACCACAGTGGCAATGTGGTGATCGAAAGAGAGGTTCCTGTCAACCTGTGTTCTCAGATCTCTTATAATGCTTTCTGTGTTCAGTGGACTACCATCAATGTGGTAATTCATGGGAACCAGGCTTTTCCCAAAGGGGATGACAACACATTTTTGGGGATTGAGCTTAAGACCATGGTTCTGTCACCAGTTGTTGGTCTCAGTGAGGCCATTCTGCAGGATGTCAACATCACTTGGGGAGTTAAGAATAACCCCCAACTTGCAATCCTCTGTGAACTTTGTCAGCCAGAGTCCCTTTGTGTTGGCCTGGACTTCAGAGAAGTAGATACCAAACAGGAGAGGACCTAAGGTCGAACCCTGTGGGACTCCACTTGTGACTAGTTGGCAGTCTGACTTGGAGTCAGTTACTTTCACACTGTGGGTTCTATCTGTGAGCCAGTTTGCAACCCATTTAGTGATATAGGGGTTGATGCCTAGCTTAGTGAGTTTTTCTATGATTCCTGAGTGGGGAATGGGTTTTCAAAGGAAAACTTCTATACCCATCCACTACTATGTAATATCCAGTGTTACCAGCAGTAACCATTTGAAATGGACCATTTAGTGGTCTATCACATTCTCAAAACCAAGCTTCTGCCCTTTTAAATTAGAAATGTTTCATATATAAAAATTAATAGTTAGTTTACTGTAATACATTTGTGTGACTAACCCGTTTAACATAGCGAGACAGCTTTAAAAAAAGCAACGGAGAAAGGAAGATCTCCGTTGCTTTTTTAAGCTATTTCGCTATGTTAAACCCATTTAACATAGCGAGATTACAGCAACGGAGCTCTTCTGGTCTCTGTTGCTGTAAGAAAATAAAAAAAAAAGACTTATACTAATGGAAAAAGTCTGGGCAACCGGACCTTTTTCTGTTAGTATAGGTCTGATTTACAACTGGCACGCTGACCAATCAGTGTGCACGTTTTGGAATATTAATGGGGGGGGGTCATTGTATAATTTGCCTTAACTCATTAAAACCTAGTGATGCCTCCAGATGTTTCTCTATTCACATCCTACTGACACCTGTAGGCCACTAATATTGCCTATTCATATTTACATTAACAATTCAAAACCATGCTGCATACAAGTTAATGTAATATTTCATATTAAAAATTGTATGATGGATGATACTACTGGCCTCTGTCCAGTGCTGGTAGAGAGAGTATAATTTTTGTTCAAATAATATTTATTTATATTGTCAGAAATTTCATATTTCTCTAAATATCTCACCAGGCAGGAGGCAGGAGGCAGAGACAGAGCTGCTTATCCTCATATGAAAGCTCTCAGCTGGTTGAACAAAATGAAGCTGGCAGTGTGTTTGTACCTTGAGTGGTTGCTGGGATATTGTGAGGCATTTACAAAATATTAGACATTTAATAGTTACTGTGTTTAGCGTGACTTATATAATCCAGTTTAAGACCTAGACCCTGAAGAATACTGCCACTATAAAACATTACAAATTTTTTTTTAATAATCTAAAAATATGCAAAATCAAACCTCCTTTCTTGTAATATATACCTAAGTTGGAGTTTAAAAATAAAACCTCCCCGTCCAATCTGTCCATCCTTCCAACATCACCCACCATGTGCTGCTTTACAATGACACTGAGTGGAGGACGTACTTAACTCCCATAGTGTCATCTCACATCTGAGAGGAACTGTGCATTTTTTGTAATAGTGTGACCTAAATGCCTTTTTATTTAAATGTTTATTTTATTATTTTTTCCTGATAGCAAGCTCTGATGCTAGCAGTTTGCATACCCAGCATCAGAATACTAGTTGGTTTTCTCCTCCAACTCTATGATAGACTCCTTCTTCCAGTCAGGCAGTGTGATGTGGCATATACTCTCTTCCTTCAAACAGGACCTAGATAATTGAATAGGTATTCATAAATTCAGCCCATGCTTCACCAGCGTTGTGTCCTTGACAAAGGCGGGATTTGGCAAGGTGTAATGGTCACAAGACTCAGCTGCCTTGAACTTCCTGCAATTCTACTTATTTACTTTAATAACCTGAGATAACCCTGCTAGGGTGATGCCCTTCTTTAGGCACTGACCTCAGAATTGAGAGCACTCATTTGCTTTAGGATTGCCTGCTTAGTTTAGAGGAGGAGCATACGAGACATGAATGCAAGGTAGAAACAGCAGGTGCTTTTAGGAGCCATATGCATATGATGTACACTTAACAGGATAACCTGTGCCAGACTCAAGGCACTCTGTTCCTTTATATATATGGCTTTTCCTTTTTTATCTGACTCATCATGTGAACCCTAGATGGACCTTGTAGTGCTGCTACAAAATATGTCAGTATTACACTCATTCTAATGCTCAGTAATTTCATAAAATCATTGCACTCTGATGTACTGATCTAGGCTTACTAAATTACTCTTACTATGTCTCTTTGACAAATTATATATTATTTTGTGAACTGTCTCTTTAACACAGATGAATAAAGCCTTGACTGCACCCCAGGCAACCTGTGTTAGACATGGCACAGATACTGGAGAGACTGGGCAGTGGAGGATGGGAGCGAGGAGCCAACAACAACTCACCCAGCCGGGGGGGAGGGGGGGGGTGCTGCCTTGGCTCATTGAAATAGCAGCATTAACAGCTCGTTCACTTAAAAAGTGAACACCAGGGAGCACCAGGGAGGGAATTCAGAAAGGTTATCTAGAAGTGTACTCCTCGCTGTAACCTTTTTGAATTCATAGAAAGCCCTAATGTGGTGCAGCACTCTGCTTTTGCATGAAGACCTGCAGCACCACATAGGGCTGTCTCTATGACCATGCTACATACTAATGAGGCAGTCTGGGGGAGAGGCATATGCTAATTATCCATAGGCTGTCTTCCTGGAACCACCTCCAGGAAGGCATCTATGCACTAATTCAAAGAATCGCTGAGCCATGTAGCTTAGTACAGCCACTCTTAGCACATCATTGAAGGGAACACAGACAAATTTCCGTGTTCAGCCATAATGGAAGTTGTAAGTACTGGGGAGTTTACTGGTAGGGTAGGGTGGAAGGTGTGTGAGTGTATGCAAAGTACTGCATATATGAGTGTTTCTGTATGTGTGTGTGTGTGTGTGTGTGTGTGTGTGTGTGTGTGTGTGTGTGTGTGTGTGTGTGTGTGTGTGTGTGTGTGTGTGTGTGCGTGTGCATGTGTGTGTGTGTGTCTACCTGGGGGATTCTGTAAGGGGGCTAGTGAGGGGCTGAGGTATGTATCTGTGTGCTCTGTTTGTGTAATTGTGTATGTGAATAGTCTTGGGACTGCTGGAAGCTTAAAAACAAAGCATTTGGACTACATTTTGCATCTAGGGAAGTACATTTAAACTACATTCAAAATATTGCACTTATCTTGCATTTTAAATCAGTTTTGTGCATTGTGTTTGCTTTTTATCTGATGTTAACGCTATTAATTTAAGGCATTTTTATAGTCGGCAGTGCTTTTTGGTTTCTGTGATGAACCTAGGTATTCTCGGTGGACCCTATTTTTATTACCTCTCTATTGAATTTGCTCACTGTCCACCCAGTCTATTCCTGTCATACATTTATACTTGTAGGCTTTTGAGCTGCCTGTCCCTACTGTACATCTGGCCATGGAAGGTATTCCCAGTCTCATCTTCAGCATATCTAGCCCTAGAAGCTCTACCCAGTCATATCTCCTCTACACATTTTATTGGTTACTGACAGGGGAAACTGATAAGGCCTTTCCTTAGACTGCTAGTGTACTTTAAAATTGCTGTAAAGTGTGTGTATTTCTCATTGCCGGCTTGTCTGCTTTGAATTGACCTGTAATTACTTGTAGCTAGTTGTTAGATTTGTTTCTGGTAACTTTCCACTTGTGGCTAACAAAGCAGTATTTTTACATTAAAAAGACTGGGACTGCAATTCAAGTGACACAAGAAAGGTAGCCTGGTCTTTCTAAGTTGGAATACACACAGTTAGGCTTAAGTGAGAATTATTTGTTGTAGCTAATTGCTTGATTTGTTTCTGATACCTTTTCACTTATGGCTAACTAAAGTTTGTTTTTACATTAAGAAGATAGGGACTGCAATTCAGCTGTGAAAAGAAAGGTGACCTGTTCTGTCTGAGTTGGAAAACACACAGGGAGGCTTAAAGTAAGATTATTTCATCAGCCAGAGGGCATTTTAGGGACTTTGCTGTTCAATGTTACTCTAACTTGAGAGCTACTTGTGTTTTCTTTTTATATTAACAACCTCTAGGATTATCCACCTTGTGGCAGAGGGTGTTTACCTGCTCTCTTTGAATTGGGAAGTGCTCCAAGGAGCTCAAAGTGTAGTCATTTATTGGCCAGAGGATGAAGTTAGTTTTTAGCTTTTTTCTGTCTGCTATAAATTAGGCAAGTTTTCATGTAGCATTTAGCAAACCTATAAAGCTAGTACTTTAACCTGTAACACAGAAAGGCTTTGCATCAAGCTAAGCTTAAGGCAGCTAGTTAGTGCATCAAACAGCACTAATAGCAGATCATGGCACTATGTAATACCTAGCCTTAACCCTAGACACCACGTAGGTGACCCCTCAAACCAAGTCCTTAAACTATAAGAGGCCAAAGCAAATACAGGTCATAACAACATGGATTTGCAATTTCCTAATGTCTCTGTGGCCAGCTTGGTTGATATGGTCATCTTCAGACAATGTAGCAATTGTCTCATGTACTCAGACAGCCTTTTAATCCTTAAAGAGAGTAGCATAGTATGTGAGAGAAGTATGCACATAACCTCCTTGGAGGCAAAAATCTCTTTTACAAACAAGGTTTTCAATAACACACTACATCCTTCACACATACCACTCACCACACACTAGACCTTCTTATGCTGAGGCACTTAAAAGAAACACCTCCAAACCTCAAAGACCTCTTAAGCCATAAATCAGCAAAAAAAACCTATCCTCAGGAAGGACTAAAGCACACAGCAAAAGTAACACCTAACCCCACACATAAGCCTACACTCAATGATTCCCCAAGAACAAAACCCAAAAGGCAAGCAAAGACTTTACTAAGTACCCTTGTCACAGGAGATTCTATTGTACAACATACAGATGCCCCTCTCATCAGGCTGGGCAAGGAGAAGATATGGTTGGCGGAGTGGTGCAGCTGTTAGTGTTGTTGCCTCACAGCAAGAGGTTTTCCAATTCGATTCTCAGCTGGGGTGCCTTTTGAGTGGAGTCTGGATGTCCTCCCTGCATTTGCATGGGTTTCCTCTTGATGCTCCAGTTTCCTCACATATTCCAAAGGCATGTATCTGGAGTGTTTCTCCCTGGGCATCTGCTGAAAATGGTCTCTGTCCCAGTTGGACATTCCTGGTAAACAAATGTTAAATAAATAAATAATGGTTAGTTGCCTATCTGGAGCTAGGATCTGCAATATCACGTACACACTCAAGTCACTGCACCACAGGTACCAATGTGATTCTATCATAGTCTATCTGGGTGTAAATGACCTGAAATGTACCTCAATGAACTATATGAAAAGAGACATCATGTATCTCTCAGAATATCCATTATAGACAGGCATGTGCCTTGCATTGAGCATCATTCTGTCTTTACCAAGATTGATGCCACAGTATAAACAGAAAATGATTAATATTTGGCTTAGTTTCTGGTGTCACTCCAAATGAATCTAATATCTATCAACATGGGAGGAAATGGTAAACAGACCACAAATACAACTCTAGGTTGGTTAAACAGGATGATGCCCTGGAGTTCATTCACATCCAAGTCTCTATAGACAAGGTTCCTTACTATGTAAAGGTGTGTGCATGATATTGTGGGTCCTGTATGACCCACTAAGCACACAGCTGTTACCTAGATCTACTAGAGGTGCTCACCATCCAACCAAATACCCTATTCATGGGAGACCTTAACTATCTCTCTATAGACTAGGAAACATACACTGCCTCTAACTCATTGCCATGTTTCCTGGACTTTCTCAAAAGAAACATGCTGGGTCAGGTAGTGTGCACTACAAACAGAGGATCAGTCATATTGGACCTAGTAATCACCAACATGGGAGAGTGTTGCATCCCCCCCCCCACACATGTACGCATGTCATATCCTCATTTCTGAGGTCCGACCACAAATCTGCCTCCCCTGAAATAAAAATCAACCAGGAAAACCCAACTAAATCCATAACAGTTAGGAACTATTCTAAAGCAAACTTACATCCTTTTAAGCAGCAGTTTGTCAAAATTCACAGCCTCCCCAAACCCTGTGATCATAGCTACCTATGCAGAATTATTTACAAAAAGCCTGTGCAAACATGTAAATGGAATGAATGAACCTGTCGTACCTACCAAATTAAGCCCAGATCTAACACCAAAAACAATCCCTGCCAGTGGAATGTGTTACTTAATAGGATATACAACAAAAGAAAAAAGTCATGGCCAAAATCAGAAACAGCAACTCTAACAGAGACAAGAGCTCCCTGATTCAACTAAACAAGAAATTGAAAGGACTAATAAACTCCAACAAGGTCAGTTATAAGGTTAGGATAGCCTCCCAGGCTAAGAACAATCACAAGGCTTTCTTCAGTTATGTCAGGAACCTTAAAGGTAATACTCAGCAGTGTGCAGAAGTACTGGTTAATGGCACAACTTTCACTGACCAGGGTGAAAGAGCTAATCTACTGACTGATAAATTTAGCTCTAACTTCATCCCAACTTTCCTCCATTAACTCCTGTGAAATCCTTTCTGGCATCATCCCAACTGTCCAACTCACAGAATTCCAACAAACTAGGTAAAACGTAATCACCAACATGGGAGAGTGTTGCATCCCCCCACCAGCACACATGCACACATGTCATATCCTCATTTCTGACGTCCGACCACAAATCTGCCTCCCCTGAAATAAAAATCAACCTGGAAAACTCAACTAAATACATAACAGTTAGGAACTATTCTAAAGCAAACTTACATCCTTTTAAGCAACAGTTTGTCAAAATTCATAGCCTCCCCAAACCCTGTGAACATAGCTACCTATGCAGAATTATTTACAAAAACCCTGTGCAAACATGTAAATGGATGCAATGAACCTGTCGTACCTACCAAATTAAGCCCAGATCTAAAACCAAAAACAATCCCTGCCAGTGGAATGTGTTACTTAATAGGGTATACAACAAAAGAAAAAAGTCATGGCCAAAATCAGAAACAGCAACTCTAACAGAGACAAGAGCTCCCTGATTCAACTAAACAAGAAATTGAAAGGACTAATAAACTCCAACAAGGTCAGTTATAAGGTTAGGATAGCCTCCCAGGCTAAGAACAATCACAAGGCTTTCTTCAGTTATGTCAGGAACCTTAAAGGTAATACTCAGCAGTTTGCAGAAGTACTGGTTAATGGCACAACCTTCACTGACCAGGGTGAAAGAGCTAATCTACTGACTGATAAATTTAGCTCTAACTTCATCCCAACTTTCCTCAATTAACCCCTGTGAAATCTTTCTGGCATCATCCCAACTATCTACAGAAAGAAGGTCCAGGTGGCGCTCACAAACTCCAAAAACACTGCCTCAGGGGGCTCCACCAATATCTATGGTTGCCTCCAAAATAACCTAAAACATCTCCTAGCAGGACTACTTGAGGCACACTTCAACTAGAGCCTCAAAACAGATTACATGCCAGGTGAATGGAGAGCCACAATGGTCATGCCTCTTCATAAGAGTGGACTATAAACTGACCCTGGGACTACAGACCCATCAGTCTAATACACAAAGCCATAGAATGAATTATCAAGGGAATGATCAACAAGAACATTGGCAGCCAACACTTGCCTACTCAAACTGGTAGACTTTTTTGAGAGGGTCACCAAGGCTATGGATGAGGGGAAAACAGTGTACATACATACATACATACATACATACATACAAATGTTTCAAGCATGAGCATTAATGCCTTTCTAGCTTGCCAATATACCAAAACACTTGTTCCCATAAAAAATGTCCAGGCTGTTCTTAAAAATATCTAAACTAGTACTTGCTTTTATGTAATTTGGTAGTCTGTTCCACGCATCAGCTACTCTGTCGGAGAACCAATTAGTACACTTCTCATTCCTATAGAATCTTCTACATAGGTTATCTGATGATTCTCTAGTACTTTTTGATAACCCCAAACATTCCCAGAGGTAGTTGTCCCTAAATGCCCTATATACCTGAATAAGATCTCCTCTTTAATATCTGTAAGACACACTGTACAAGTTCAGATATTTTAGTCTTCCTTAATAAATTAGATTTTCACATCCATGGATGCCTTTGGAATATTTCCGCTGTACTCTTTCCAGTTTATTATTGCTTGTTTTCCTATAGGGTTTCCATATTGTTATTCCATACTCAAGTTTGGGTCTAATGTAACTAACAAACAATGACTTTATTATGTTTGATTTCCTAGACTTTATAAATCTTTTTATACAGCCTATAGTTCTATAACTATCATTAGCCAATTTGTTAATATGATTAGAAAAACTCATAGCTGAATCTACCCATATACCCAGGTCCTTAAATGAGTCTACAGTTTCAATCACTGTGTGCTGTATTAAATATTCACCTTTCAGTTTGTGTCTCCAAAATCTCATATGCTTAGTTTTTGATGTATTTATCAACATATTATTCTCCTGTGCCCAAATGGTCAATTTAGTCAAATTATTTTGCAGACATGCCTTATCTGTAACACTTGCAATCCATTTACCCAGTTTCAGGTCATCAGCATATAGACTGTAGAACACCTCAGATGAAAAAGTAAGGTCTGAAAGATACAATCTAGCAAGTAAGTGCCTAGGACAGAGCCCTGTGGGACACCTTGACTGTAACCAAGGATTTCACCTGTCCAGTTGGTGTGTGATACTTGCCATGTACTGTTTGCAAGCCATGCAGCTATCCATCTTATCAACAGGACATCAATACCTAGTTGTACTAATTTATTGATCAGTGTTTTGTGTATGACCCTGTCAAATGCTGAAGTTAAATCTATATCAATCACATCACAGCACAATTTTTCATTCATAGCTGTTATTATATTGTTATAGAACATCATGTTACAGGTGGTAATAGATCTATTTTCAACATATGCATGCTGATATATGGTTTCAGGTCCCAGCCTATCCAGTTCTGACAATGGCTTATCCAATATTACCTTCTCCATTATGTTTTCCACAACATGAAACTAGACTTGAGGGTCTGTATGATTCTGGGTTTGTCCTACTCCCCTTTCCCTTAAAGACAGGTTTAATAAGTGCATGTCTCCAATCTTGAGGAATCTCCCCATATTTATATGATCTAGTGAATAATAAATATAATGGTAGGGTAAGTTCTTGCTGAAGTGTTCTCAGGTCATTGTTACTTATTCCGTTTCCTCCCTGTGCTTTGTTTGGATCCAGTTTGCACAGTTCTTTTTCAATATAATCTAATTTGATTTCAGTATCTGGGGTTACCTGGATGTCACTAGGACAACTTACCACCCCTTTTGTGGAGCCAAACTGTTTTGCATAAGATTTTGTAAATACATCTATAACCTGTTGTGTCTGAGAATAAATTTTAGAATCTGCACACAGTTTATCAATTTGTGTATCTTTACTCCTTCCACATCTTGTGTATATCTCCTACCTTGACCTAGCCAAGGCATTCAACACAATACCCCACTCAGGTATTGTTGACAAACTTTCAGGACCAAGGATAAATCCAACATAATTCACTGGATTGCTGGGTGGGTTAAAGGCAGGATCCAAGAAGTCAGGATCATTGAGACCATCTTTACCAGGAGATCGGTCACCAGCAGAGTACCCAGAGCTCCATGTTTGGCCCACTCCTGTTTGGTATCTACTTCTCAGAAGTCAAGGCTAATAGCAAAGGCCTCTGGTTCACCAAGTTCGCCTATGACTGTAAATTGGGAGCTATCATAAAGTCACCCTACGGCACCAACATCCAACAAGAGGGTCTAATAAAAGCAAATGACTGATATCAAAGCCACAAATTAAAACTCAGTATGACCTACAGCCACCAGAGATAACTGTAATATGGGCATAGAAGAAACACTGACCACCAGAGATTACCTTATAGAATTTCTGCCTTAATGGCACTTAATTACCATGAGAATCAGGGATGGGTGGAATGCTAGGAATCAGAGATTACCCTCTAGAACTCATGCCATAATGGCACTTAATCATTACTGGGATGGGGTGGGGGGGGACATTAGCCACCAGAGATGCTCTTTATGGAGTGATATAAAAACACATTAAATAAAAAGTGCAGGGAATCTTTCGACACAAGGAACGTAAAAAAGTACGTAAAAAAGAAAAAAAAATATGAAGGGGGATTTGAACTGTGCACCGTTGCTACCAGGTCCACCTACATTAGCCCATAGAACTAACTGATAAGCTAAAGAAGCACATGTTTTTTAAAAACATGTTAAGGATCTTGGGGATTACGTACTGCCTGCAACATTTTGTGATGAACAACAAGGAGAGACAGGACAGGTTACACATACATTCCAGCTTCGAAGCTTGTTCACTATAATGCATTTACTGAAGGATAGGAAGTGTAAAACTTGAATGTCTGGCATTAATGACAGCTGTAATCAGTGGTAAGTTAAAAGGGCAGGGGACAAGGAGACACTGTGTGCAATCTGACAGCAGGGGTAGGTATAGAGTACATGGTATATGTGAGTATGTCTGCTTTATTCTACCTTTGTTATACAAGAATGACTGGGGGGGGGGGGTGCCTCTGCTTCCATAGTGTTACTGCCAGCACAGTTACCTACCACAGGAAGTGCTGATCTCCACTTTGTGGTGGGTACGGGGATTCAAAAACATGCAAATAAATCCATCATGAGGTCTTTCCTTATTGTGGCTAATTTATCTCTGAATCACAAAATACCCACATCATAGGTGCAGGGACTATTTATTGTGAATCTTACAACAACACTGGGGCTATTAATGAATCCTTGGGGAAGTTTTTGTACCAACATATGTTTTTTGAAGAATAAAAAGTATGAAACTCTAATGTCTGATATTAACTGCTTGTAATCATCAGTGATTTACTAGAAAAATGAAAAAATGTATAAATAGCATAGAAAAAATATTAGGCAAAATCAGGGACAGTTGAAATGTATGCCCTGAAACTGCATCTTATTGAAATCAGTATAGTGTTGCAAAGCACATGTACCATCCAGAGTGAAATGTTTTTTCACAGAGTTAGTTGCTGAAGAAATCTTTTTACAGATATTAACTATACTGCAGCATTACATAAATAAACTTTGTACATAAAAGACGGAAAAGGT